>NW_025955967.1:0-38178 GCF_023159225.1 Perognathus longimembris pacificus | reverse complement strand
AACTCCTCAGAAGAATCTGATTTGTGGTGAGGGGAGAGAGATAAAAGCTCATTTAGGAACGACATGAACATGCTGCGTAGGTAGCTGTTTATCAGTAAATATCTCCACTGAGGTTAAGAAAAGCAGTAGCTTAATAAATTAAGTACTTCCTGGTATGGTTACTGTACTAGTAACTCCCCTAAAGAATCTGGATTGTGGTGAGGGAACAGAGAAAAAAGCTCATTTAGGACCTGCACTTACGAAGGGGGTAGGCAGCTGTATATCAGGGAGTAAACCTTCTGAGAATAAAAACAGCTGGAGCTTGTTAAGGTAATTACACAGGGGAAAGGATAATGTACTGGGAACTCCTCAGAAGAATCTGATTTGTGGTGAGGGGAGAGAGATAAAAGTTCATTTAGGAACGACATGAACATGCTGCGTAGGTAGCTGTTTATCAGTAAATATCTCCACGGAGATTAAGAAAAGCAGTAGCTTAATAAATTTAGTACTTCCTGGTATGGTTACTGTACTGGTAACTCCCCAAAAGAATCTGGAATGTGGTGAGGGAACAGGGAAAAAAGCTCATTTAGGACCTGCACTTACGAAGGTGGTAGGCAGCTGTATATCAGGGAGTAAACCTTCTGAGAATAAAAACAGCTGTAGCTTGTTAAGGTAATTACACAGGGGACAGGATAATGTACTGGGAACTCCTCAGAAGAATCTGATTTGTGGTGAGGGGAGAGAGATAAAAGCTCATTTAGGAACGACATGAACATGCTGCGTAGGTAGCTGTTTATCAGTAAATATCAAAACTGAGATTAAGAAAAGCAGAAGCTTAATAAATTAAGTACTTCCTGGTATGGTTACTGTACTGGTAACTCCCCAAAAGAATCTGGATTGTGGTGAGGGAACAGAGAAAAAAGCTCATTTAGGACCTGCACTTACGAAGGGGGTTGGCAGCAGTATATCAGGGAGTAAACCTTCTGAGAATAAAAACAGCTGGAGCTTGTTAAGGTAATTACACAGGGGAAAGGATAATGTACTGGGAACTCCTCAGAAGAATCTGACTCGTGGTGAGGGGAGAGAGATAAAAGCTCATTTAGGAACGACATGAACATGCTGCGTAGTTAGCTGTTTATCAGTAAATATCTCCAATGAGATTAAGAAAAGCAGTAGCTTAATAAATTAAGTACTTCCTGGTATGGTTACTGTACTGGTAACTCCCAAAGAATCTGGATTGTGGTGAGGGAACAGAGAAAAGAGCTCATTTAGGACCTGCACTTACGAAGGGGGTAGGCAGCTGTATATCAGGGAGTAAACCTTCTGAGAATAAAAGCAGCTGGAGCTTGTTAAGGTAATTACACAGGGGAAAGGATAATGTACTGGGAACTCCTCAGAAGAATCTGATTTGTGTTGAGGGGAGAGAGATAAAAGCTCATTTAGGAACGACATGAACATGCTGCGTAGGTAGCTGTTTATCAGTAAATATCTCCACTGAGATTAAGAAAAGCAGTAGCTTAATAAATTAAGTACTTGCTGGTATGGTTACTGTACTGGTAACTCCCCAAAAGAATCTGAATTGTGGTGAGGGAACAGAGAAAAGAGCTCATTTAGGACCTGCACTTACGAAGGGGGTAGGCACCTGTATATCAGGGAGTAAACCTTCAGAGAATAAAAACAGCTGGAGCTTGTTAAGGTAATTACACAGGGGAAAGGATAATGTACTGGGAACTCCTCAGAAGAATCTGATTTGTGGTGAGGGGAGAGAGATAAAAGCTCATTTAGGAACGACATGAACATGCTGCGTAGGTAGCTGTTTATCAGTAAATATCTCCACTGAGATTAAGAAAAGCAGTAGCTGAATAAATTAAGTACTACCTGGTATGGTTACTGTACTGGTAACTCCCAAAAGAATCTGGATTGTGGTGAGGGAAGAGAGAAAAAAGCTCATTTAGGACCTGCACTTACGAAGGGGGTAGGCATTTGTATATCAGGGAGTAAACCTTCTGAGAATAAAAACAGCTGGAGCTTGTTAAGGTAATTACACAGGGGAAAGGATAATGTACTGCGAACTCCTCAGAAGAATCTGATTTGTGGTGAGGGGAGAGAGATAAAAGCTCATTTAGGAACGACATGAACATGCTGCGTAGGTAGCTGTTTATCAGTAAATATCTCCACTGAGATTAAGAAAAGCAGTAGCTTAATAAATTAAGTACTTCCTGGTATGGTTACTGTACTAGTAACTCCCCTAAAGAATCTGGATTGTGGTGAGGGAACAGAGAAAAAAGCTCATTTAGGACCTGCACTTACGAAGGGGGTAGGCAGCTGTATATCAGGGAGTAAACCTTCTGAGAATAAAAACAGCTGGAGCTTGTTAAGGTAATTACACAGGGGAAAGGATAATGTACTGGGAACTCCTCAGAAGAATCTGATTTGTGGTGAGGGGAGAGAGATAAAAGCTCATTAGGAACGACATGAACATGCTGCGTAAGTAGCTGTTTATCAGTAAATATCTCCACGGAGATTAAGAAAAGCAGTAGCTTAATAAATTTAGTACTTCCTGGTATGGTTACTGTACTGGTAACTCCCCAAAAGAATCTGGAATGTGGTGAGGGAACAGGGAAAAAAGCTCATTTAGGACCTGCACTTACGAAGGTGGTAGGCAGCTGTATATCAGGGAGTAAACCTTCTGAGAATAAAAACAGCTGTAGCTTGTTAAGGTAATTACACAGGGGACAGGATAATGTACTGGGAACTCCTCAGAAGAATCTGATTTGTGGTGAGGGGAGAGAGATAAAAGCTCATTTAGGACGACATGAACATGCTGCGTAGGTAGCTGTTTATCAGTAAATATCAAAACTGAGATTAAGAAAAGCAGAAGCTTAATAAATTAAGTACTTCCTGGTATGGTTACTGTACTGGTAACTCCCCAAAAGAATCTGGATTGTGGTGAGGGAACAGAGAAAAAAGCTCATTTAGGACCTGCACTTACGAAGGGGGTTGGCAGCAGTATATCAGGGAGTAAACCTTCTGAGAATAAAAACAGCTGGAGCTTGTTAAGGTAATTACACAGGGGAAAGGATAATGTACTGGGAATTCCTCAGAAGAATCTGATTTGTGGTGAGGGGAGAGAGATAAAAGCTCATTTAGGAACGACATGAACATGCTGCGTAGGTAGCTGTTTATCAGTAAATATCTCCACTGAGATTAAGAAAAGCAGTAGCTTAATAAATTAAGTACTTCCTGGTATGGTTACTGTACTGGTAACTCAGCAAAAGAATCTGGATTGTTTTGAGGGAACAGAGAAAAAAGCTCATTTAGGACCTGCACTTACGAAGGGGTTAGGCAGCTGTATATCAGGGAGTAAACCTTCTGAGAATAAAACAGCTGGAGCTTGTTAAGGTAATTACACAGGGGAAAGGATAATGTACTGGGAACTCCTCAGAAGAATCTGATTTGTGGTGAGGGGAGAGAGATAAAAGCTCATTTAGGATCGACATGAACATGCTGCGTAGGTAGCTGTTTATCAGTAAATATCTCCACTGAGATTATGAAAAGCAGTAGCTTAATAAATTAAATACTTCCTGGTATGGTTACTGTACTGGTAACTCGCCAAAAGAATCTGGATTGTGGTGAGGGAACAGAGAAAAAAGCTCATTTAGGACCTGCACTTACGAAGGGGGTAGGCAGCTGTATATCAGGGCGTAAACCTTCTGAGAATAAAAACAGCTGGAGCTTGTTAAGGTAATTACACAGGGGAAAGGATAATGTACTGGGAACTCCTCAGAAGAATCTGATTTGTGGTGAGGGGAGAGAGATAAAAGCTCCTTTAGGAACGACATGAACATGCTGCGTAGGTAGATGTTTATCAGTAAATATCTCCATTGAGATTAAGAAAAGCAGTAGCTTAATAAATTAAGTACTTCCTGGTATGGATATTGTACTGGTAACTCCCCAAAAGAATCTGGATTGTGGTGAGGGAACCGAGAAAAAGCTCATTAGGAACGACATGAACATGCTGCATAGGTAGCTGTTTATCAGTAAATATCTCCACTGAGATTAAGAAAAGCAGTAGCTGAATAAATTAAGTACTACCTGGTATGGTTACTGTACTGGTAACTCCCCAAAAGAATCTGGATTGTGGTGAGGGAAGAGAGAAAAAAGCTCATTTAGGACCTGCACTTACGAAGGGGGTAGGCATTTGTATATCAGGGAGTAAACCTTCTGAGAATAAAAACAGCTGGAGCTTGTTAAGGTAATTACACAGGGGAAAGGATAATGTACTGCGAACTCCTCAGAAGAATCTGATTTGTGGTGAGGGGAGAGAGTTAAAAGCTCATTTAGGAACGACATGAACATGCTGCGTAGGTAGCTGTTTATCAGTAAATATCTCCACTGAGATTAAGAAAAGCAGTAGCTTAATAAATTAAGTACTTCCTGGTATGGTTACTGTACTAGTAACTCCCCTAAAGAATCTGGATTGTGGTGAGGGAACAGAGAAAAAAGCTCATTTAGGACCTGCACTTACGAAGGGGGTAGGCAGCTGTATATCAGGGAGTAAACCTTCTGAGAATAAAAACAGCTGGAGCTTGTTAAGGTAATTACACAGGGGAAAGGATAATGTACTGGGAACTCCTCAGAAGAATCTGATTTGTGGTGAGGGGAGAGAGATAAAAGCTCATTTAGGAACGACATGAACATGCTGCGTAGGTAGCTGTTTATCAGTAAATATCTCCACTGAGATTAAGAAAAGCAGTAGCTTAATAAATTTAGTACTTCCTGGTATGGTTACTGTACTGGTAAGTCCCGAAAAGAATCTGGAATGTGGTGAGGGAACAGGGAAAAAAGCTCATTTAGGACCTGCACTTACGAAGGTGGTAGGCAGCTGTATATCAGGGAGTAAACCTTCTGAGAATAAAAACAGCTGTAGCTTGTTAAGGTAATTACACAGGGGACAGGATAATGTACTGGGAACTCCTCAGAAGAATCTGATTTGTGGTGAGGGGAGAGAGATAAAAGCTCATTTAGGAACGACATGAACATGCTGCGTAGGTAGCTGTTTATCAGTAAATATCAAAACTGAGATTAAGAAAAGCAGAAGCTTAATAAATTAAGTACTTCCTGGTATGGTTACTGTACTGGTAACTCCCCAAAAGAATCTGGATTGTGGTGAGGGAACAGAGAAAAAAGCTCATTTAGGACCTGCACTTACGAAGGGGGTTGGCAGCAGTATATCAGGGAGTAAACCTTCTGAGAATAAAAACAGCTGGAGCTTGTTAAGGTAATTACACAGGGGAAAGGATAATGTACTGGGAACTCCTCAGAAGAATCTGATTTGTGCTGAGGGGAGAGAGATAAAAGCTCATTTATGAACGACATGAACATGCTGCGTAGGTAGCTGTTTATCAGTAAATATCTCCACTGAGATTAAGAAAAGCAGTAGCTTAATAAATTAAGTACTTCCTGGTATGGATATTGTACTCGTAACTCCCCAAAAGAATCTGGATTGTGGTGAGGGAACAGAGAAAAAAGCTCATTTAGGAACGACATGAACATGCTGCACAGGTAGCTGTTTATCAGTAAATATCTCCACTGAGATTATGAAAAGCAGTAGCTTAATAAATTAAATACTTCCTGGTATGGTTACTGTACTGGTAACTCGCCAAAAGAATCTGGATTGTGGTGAGGGAACAGAGAAAAAAGCTCATTTAGGACCTGCACTTACGAAGGGGGTAGGGCAGCTGTATATCAGGGCGTAAACCTTCTGAGAATAAAAACAGCTGGAGCTTGTTAAGGTAATTACACAGGGGAAAGGATAATGTACTGGGAACTCCTCAGAAGAATCTGATTTGTGGTGAGGGGAGAGAGATAAAAGCTCCTTTAGGAACGACATGAACATGCTGCGTAGGTAGATGTTTATCAGTAAATATCTCCATTGAGATTAAGAAAAGCAGTAGCTTAATAAATTAAGTACTTCCTGGTATGGATATTGTACTGGTAACTCCCCAAAAGAATCTGGATTGTGGTGAGGGAACCGAGAAAAAAGCTCATTTAGGAACGACATGAACATGCTGCATAGGTAGCTGTTTATCAGTAAATATCTCCACTGAGATTAAGAAAAGCAGTAGCTGAATAAATTAAGTACTACCTGGTATGGTTACTGTACTGGTAACTCCCCAAAAGAATCTGGATTGTGGTGAGGGAAGAGAGAAAAAAGCTCATTTAGGACCTGCACTTACGAAGGGGGTAGGCATTTGTATATCAGGGAGTAAACCTTCTGAGAATAAAAACAGCTGGAGCTTGTTAAGGTAATTACACAGGGGAAAGGATAATGTACTGCGAACTCCTCAGAAGAATCTGATTTGTGGTGAGGGGAGAGAGTTAAAAGCTCATTTAGGAACGACATGAACATGCTGCGTAGGTAGCTGTTTATCAGTAAATATCTCCACTGAGATTAAGAAAAGCAGTAGCTTAATAAATTAAGTACTTCCTGGTATGGTTACTGTACTAGTAACTCCCCTAAAGAATCTGGATTGTGGTGAGGGAACAGAGAAAAAAGCTCATTTAGGACCTGCACTTACGAAGGGGGTAGGCAGCTGTATATCAGGGAGTAAACCTTCTGAGAATAAAAACAGCTGGAGCTTGTTAAGGTAATTACACAGGGGAAAGGATAATGTACTGGGAACTCCTCAGAAGAATCTGATTTGTGGTGAGGGAGAGAGAGATAAAAGCTCATTTAGGAACGACATGAACATGCTGCGTAGGTAGCTGTTTATCAGTAAATATCTCCACTGAGATTAAGAAAAGCAGTAGCTTAATAAATTTAGTACTTCCTGGTATGGTTACTGTACTGGTAAGTCCCGAAAAGAATCTGGAATGTGGTGAGGGAACAGGGAAAAAAGCTCATTTAGGACCTGCACTTACGAAGGTGGTAGGCAGCTGTATATCAGGGAGTAAACCTTCTGAGAATAAAAACAGCTGTAGCTTGTTAAGGTAATTACACAGGGGACAGGATAATGTACTGGGAACTCCTCAGAAGAATCTGATTTGTGGTGAGGGGAGAGAGATAAAAGCTCATTTAGGAACGACATGAACATGCTGCGTAGGTAGCTGTTTATCAGTAAATATCAAAACTGAGATTAAGAAAAGCAGAAGCTTAATAAATTAAGTACTTCCTGGTATGGTTACTGTACTGGTAACTCCCCAAAAGAATCTGGATTGTGGTGAGGGAACAGAGAAAAAAGCTCATTTAGGACCTGCACTTACGAAGGGGGTTGGCAGCAGTATATCAGGGAGTAAACCTTCTGAGAATAAAAACAGCTGGAGGTTGTTAAGGTAATTACACAGGGGAAAGGATAATGTACTGGGAACTCCTCAGAAGAATCTGATTTGTGCTGAGGGAGAGAGATAAAAGCTCATTTATGAACGACATGAACATGCTGCGTAGGTAGCTGTTTATCAGTAAATATCTCCACTGAGATTAAGAAAAGCAGTAGCTTAATAAATTAAGTACTTCCTGGTATGGATATTGTACTCGTAACTCCCCAAAAGAATCTGGATTGTGGTGAGGGAACAGAGAAAAAAGCTCATTTAGGAACGACATGAACATGCTGCACAGGTAGCTGTTTATCAGTAAATATCTCCACTGTGATTAAGAAAATCAGTAGCTTAATAAATTAAGGACTTCCTGGTATGGTTACTGTACTGGCAACTCCCCAAAAGAATCTGTATTTTGGTGAGGGAACAGAGAAAAAAGCTCATTTAGGACCTGCACTTACGAAGGGGGTAGGCAGCTGTATATAAGGGAGTAAACCTTCGTAGAATAAAAACAGCTGGAGCTTGTTAAGGTAATTACACAGGGGAAAGGTTAATGTACTGGGAAATCCTCGGAAGAATCTGAATTGTGGTGAGGGGAGAGAGATAAAAGCTCATTTAGGAACGACATGAACATGCTGCGTAGGTAGCTGTTTATCAGTAAATATCTCCACTGAGATTGAGAAAAGCAGTAGCTTAATAAATTAAGTACTTCCTGGTATGGTTACTGTACTGGTAACTCCCCAAAAGAATCTGGATTGTGGTGAGTTAACAGAGAAAAAAGCTCATTTAGGACCTGCACTTACGAAGGTGGTAGGCAGCTGTATATCAGGGAGTAAACCTTCTGAGAATAAAAACAGCTGTAGCTTGTTAAGGTAATTACCCAGGGGACAGGATAATGTACTGGGAACTCCTCAGAAGAATCTGATTTGTGGTGAGGGGAGAGAGATAAAAGCTCATTTAGGAACGACATGAACATGCTGCGTAGGTAGCTGTTTATCAGTAAATATCAAAACTGAGATTAAGAAAAGCAGAAGCTTAATAAATTAAGTACTTCCTGGTATGGTTACTGTACTGGTAACTCCCCAAAAGAATCTGGATTGTGGTGAGGGAACAGAGAAAAAAGCTCATTTAGGACCTGCACTTACGAAGGGGGTTGGCAGCAGTATATCAGGGAGTAAACCTTCTGAGAATAAAAACAGCTGGAGCTTGTTAAGGTAATTACACAGGGGAAAGGATAATGTACTGGGAACTCCTCAGAAGAATCTGATTTGTGCTGAGGGGAGAGAGATAAAAGCTCATTTATGAACGACATGAACATGCTGCGTAGGTAGCTGTTTATCAGTAAATATCTCCACTGAGATTAAGAAAAGCAGTAGCTTAATAAATTAAGTACTTCCTGGTATGGATATTGTACTCGTAACTCCCCAAAAGAATCTGGATTGTGGTGAGGGAACAGAGAAAAAAGCTCATTTAGGAACGACATGAACATGCTGCACAGGTAGCTGTTTATCAGTAAATATCTCCACTGTGATTAAGAAAATCAGTAGCTTAATAAATTAAGGACTTCCTGGTATGGTTACTGTACTGGCAACTCCCCAAAAGAATCTGTATTTTGGTGAGGGAACAGAGAAAAAAGCTCATTTAGGACCTGCACTTACGAAGGGGGTAGGCAGCTGTATATAAGGGAGTAAACCTTCGTAGAATAAAAACAGGTGGAGCTTGTTAAGGTAATTACACAGGGGAAAGGTTAATGTACTGGGAAATCCTCGGAAGAATCTGAATTGTGGTGAGGGGAGAGAGATAAAAGCTCATTTAGGAACGACATGAACATGCTGCGTAGGTAGCTGTTTATCAGTAAATATCTCCACTGAGATTGAGAAAAGCAGTAGCTTAATAAATTAAGTACTTCCTGGTATGGTTACTGTACTGGTAACTCCCCAAAAGAATCTGGATTGTGGTGAGTTAACAGAGAAAAAAGCTCATTTAGGACCTGCACTTACGAAGGGGGTAGGCAGCTGTATATCAGGGAGTAAACCTTCTGAGAATAAAAACAGCTGGAGCTTGTTAAGGTAATTACACAGGGGAAAGGATAATGTACTGGGAACTCCTCAGAAGAATCTGACTCGTGGTGAGGGGAGAGAGATAAAAGCTCATTTAGGAACGACATGAACATGCTGCGTAGTTAGCTGTTTATCAGTAAATATCTCCACTGAGCTTAAGAAAAGCAGTAGCTTAATAAATTAAGTACTTCCTGGTATGGTTACTGTACTGGTAACTCCCCAAAGAATCTGGATTGTGGTGAGGGATCAGAGAAAAAAGCTCATTTAGGACCTGCACTTACGAAGGGGGTAGGCAGCTGTATATCAGGGAGTAAACCTTCTGAGAATAAAAGCAGCTGGAGCTTGTTAAGGTAATTACACAGGGGAAAGGATAATGTACTGGGAACTCCTCAGAAGAATCTGATTTGTGTTGAGGGGAGAGAGATGAAAGCTCATTTAGGAACGACATGAACATGCTGCGTAGGTAGCTGTTTATCAGTAAATATCTCCACTGAGATTAAGAAAAGCAGTAGCTTAATAAATTAAGTACTTCCTGGTATGGTTACTGTACTGGTAACTCCCCAAAAGAATCTGGATTGTGGTGAGGGAACAGAGAAAAAAGCTCATTTAGGACCTGCACTTACGAAGGGGGTAGGCATTTGTATATCAGGGAGTAAACCTTCTGAGAATAAAAACAGCTGGTGCTTGTTAAGGTAATTACACAGGGGAAAGGATAATGTACTGGGAACTCCTCAGAAGAATCTGATTTGTGGTGAGGGGAGAGAGATAAAAGCTCCTTTAGGAACGACATGAACATGCTGCGTAGGTAGCTGTTTATCAGTAAATATCTCCACTGAGATTAAGAAAAGCAGTAGCTTAATAAATTAAGTACTTCCTGTATGGTTACTGTACTGGTAACTCCCCAAAAGAATCTGAATTGTGGTGAGGGAACAGAGAAAAGAGCTCATTTAGGACCTGCACTTACGAAGGGGGTAGGCACCTGTATATCAGGGAGTAAACCTTCAGAGAATAAAAACAGCTGGAGCTTGTTAAGGTAATTACACAGGGGAAAGGATAATGTACTGGGAACTCCTCAGAAGAATCTGATTTGTGGTGAGGGGAGAGAGATAAAAGCTCATTTAGGAACGACATGAACATGCTGCGTAGGTAGCTGTTTATCAGTAAATATCTCCACTGAGATTAAGAAAAGCAGTAGCTGAATAAATTAAGTACTACCTGGTATGGTTACTGTACTGGTAACTCCCCAAAAGAATCTGGATTGTGGTGAGGGAAGAGAGAAAAAAGAGGACCTGCACTTACAAAGGGGGTAGGCATTTGTATATCAGGGAGTAAACCTTCTGAGAATAAAAACAGCTGGAGCTTGTTAAGGTAATTACACAGGGGAAAGGATAATGTACTGCGAACTCCTCAGAAGAATCTGATTTGTGGTGAGGGGAGAGAGATAAAAGCTCATTTAGGAACGACATGAACATGCTGCGTAGGTAGCTGTTTATCAGTAAATATCTCCACTGAGATTAAGAAAAGCAGTAGCTTAATAAATTAAGTACTTCCTGGTATGGTTACTGTACTAGTAACTCCCCTAAAGAATCTGGATTGTGGTGAGGGAACAGAGAAAAAAGCTCATTTAGGACCTGCACTTACGAAGGGGGTAGGCAGCTGTATATCAGGGAGTAAACCTTCTGAGAATAAAAACAGCTGGAGCTTGTTAAGGTAATTACACAGGGGAAAGGATAATGTACTGGGAACTCCTCAGAAGAATCTGATTTGTGGTGAGGGGAGAGAGATAAAAGCTCATTTAGGAACGACATGAACATGCTGCGTAGGTAGCTGTTTATCAGTAAATATCTCCACGGAGATTAAGAAAAGCAGTAGCTTAATAAATTTAGTACTTCCTGGTATGGTTACTGTACTGGTAACTCCCCAAAAGAATCTGGAATGTGGTGAGGGAACAGGGAAAAAAGCTCATTTAGGACCTGCACTTACGAAGGTGGTAGGCAGCTGTATATCAGGGAGTAAACCTTCTGAGAATAAAAACAGCTGTAGCTTGTTAAGGTAATTACACAGGGGACAGGATAATGTACTGGGAACTCCTCAGAAGAATCTGATTTGTGGTGAGGGGAGAGAGATAAAAGCTCATTTAGGAACGACATGAACATGCTGCGTAGGTAGCTGTTTATCAGTAAATATCAAAACTGAGATTAAGAAAAGCAGAAGCTTAATAAATTAAGTACTTCCTGGTATGGTTACTGTACTGGTAACTCCCCAAAAGAATCTGGATTGTGGTGAGGGAACAGAGAAAAAAGCTCATTTAGGACCTGCACTTACGAAGGGGGTTGGCAGCAGTATATCAGGGAGTAAACCTTCTGAGAATAAAAACAGCTGGAGCTTGTTAAGGTAATTACACAGGGGAAAGGATAATGTACTGGGAACTCCTCAGAAGAATCTGATTTGTGGTGAGGGGAGAGAGATAAAAGCTCATTTAGGAACGACATGAACATGCTGCGTAGGTAGCTGTTTATCAGTAAATATCTCCACTGAGATTAAGAAAAGCAGTAGCTTAATAAATTAAGTACTTCCTGGTATGGTTACTGTACTGGTAACTCAGCAAAAGAATCTGGATTGTTTTGAGGGAACAGAGAAAAAAGCTCATTTAGGACCTGCACTTACGAAGGGGTTAGGCAGCTGTATATCAGGGAGTAAACCTTCTGAGAATAAAAACAGCTGGAGCTTGTTAAGGTAATTACACAGGGGAAAGGATAATGTACTGGGAACTCCTCAGAAGAATCTGATTTGTGGTGAGGGGAGAGAGATAAAAGCTCATTTAGGATCGACATGAACATGCTGCGTAGGTAGCTGTTTATCAGTAAATATCTCCACTGAGATTATGAAAAGCAGTAGCTTAATAAATTAAATACTTCCTGGTATGGTTACTGTACTGGTAACTCCCCAAAAGAATGTGGATTGTGGTGAGGGAACAGAGAAAAGAGCTCATTTAGGACCTGCACTTACGAAGGGGTAGGCAGCTGTATATCAGGGAGTAAACCTTCTGAGAATAAACACAACTGGAGCCTGTTAAGGTAATTACACAGGGGAAAGGATAATGTACTGGGAACTCCTCAGAAGAATCTGATTTGTGGTGAGGGGAGAGAGATAAAAGCTCATTTAGGAACGACATGAACATGCTGCGTAGGTAGCTGTTTATCAGTAAATATCTAAACTGAGATTAAGAAAAGCAGTAGCTTAATAAATTAAGTACTTCCTGGTATGGTTACTGTACTGGTAACTGGCCAAAAGAATCTGGATTGTGGTGAGGGAACAGAGAAAAAACCTCATTTAGGACCTGCACTTACGAAGGGGGTAGGCAGCTGTATATCAGGGCGTAAACCTTCTGAGAATAAAAACAGCTGGAGCTTGTTAAGGTAATTACACAGGGGAAAGGATAATGTACTGCGAACTCCTCAGAAGAATCTGATTTGTGGTGAGGGGAGAGAGATAAAAGCTCATTTAGGAACGACATGAACATGCTGCGTAGGTAGCTGTTTATCAGTAAATATCTCCACTGAGATTAAGAAAAGCAGTAGCTTAATAAATTAAGTACTTCCTGGTATGGTTACTGTACTAGTAACTCCCCTAAAGAATCTGGATTGTGGTGAGGGAACAGAGAAAAAAGCTCATTTAGGACCTGCACTTACGAAGGGGGTAGGCAGCTGTATATCAGGGAGTAAACCTTCTGAGAATAAAAACAGCTGGAGCTTGTTAAGGTAATTACACAGGGGAAAGGATAATGTACTGGGAACTCCTCAGAAGAATCTGATTTGTGGTGAGGGGAGAGAGATAAAAGCTCATTTAGGAACGACATGAACATGCTGCGTAGGTAGCTGTTTATCAGTAAATATCTCCACGGAGATTAAGAAAAGCAGTAGCTTAATAAATTTAGTACTTCCTGGTATGGTTACTGTACTGGTAACTCCCCAAAAGAATCTGGAATGTGGTGAAGGAACAGGGAAAAAAGCTCATTTAGGACCTGCACTTACGAAGGTGGTAGGCAGCTGTATATCAGGGAGTAAACCTTCTGAGAATAAAAACAGCTGTAGCTTGTTAAGGTAATTACACAGGGGACAGAATAATGTACTGGGAACTCCTCAGAAGAATCTGATTTGTGGTGAGGGGAGAGAGATAAAAGCTCGTTTAGGAACGACATGAACATGCTGCGTAGGTAGCTGTTTATCAGTAAATATCAAAACTGAGATTAAGAAAAGCAGAAGCTTAATAAATTAAGTACTTCCTGGTATGGTTACTGTACTGGTAACTCCCCAAAAGAATCTGGATTGTGGTGAGGGAACAGAGAAAAAAGCTCATTTAGGACCTGCACTTACGAAGGGGGTTGGCAGCAGTATATCAGGGAGTAAACCTTCTGAGAATAAAAACAGCTGGAGCTTGTTAAGGTAATTACACAGGGGAAAGGATAATGTACTGGGAACTCCTCAGAAGAATCTGATTTGTGGTGAGGGGAGAGAGATAAAAGCTCATTTAGGAACGACATGAACATGCTGCGTAGGTAGCTGTTTATCAGTAAATATCTCCACTGAGATTAAGAAAAGCAGTAGCTTAATAAATTAAGTACTTCCTGGTATGGTTACTGTACTGGTAACTCAGCAAAAGAATCTGGATTGTTTTGAGGGAACAGAGAAAAAAGCTCATTTAGGACCTGCACTTACGAAGGGGTTAGGCAGCTGTATATCAGGGAGTAAACCTTCTGAGAATAAAAACAGCTGGAGCTTGTTAAGGTAATTACACAGGGGAAAGGATAATGTACTGGGAACTCCTCAGAAGAATCTGATTTGTGGTGAGGGGAGAGAGATAAAAGCTCATTTAGGATCGACATGAACATGCTGCGTAGGTAGCTGTTTATCAGTAAATATCTCCACTGAGATTATGAAAAGCAGTAGCTTAATAAATTAAATACTTCCTGGTATGGTTACTGTACTGGTAACTCCCCAAAAGAATGTGGATTGTGGTGAGGGAACAGAGAAAAGAGCTCATTTAGGACCTGCACTTACGAAGGGGTAGGCAGCTGTATATCAGGGAGTAAACCTTCTGAGAATAAACACAACTGGAGCCTGTTAAGGTAATTACACAGGGGAAAGGATAATGTACTGGGAACTCCTCAGAAGAATCTGATTTGTGGTGAGGGGAGAGAGATAAAAGCTCATTTAGGAACGACATGAACATGCTGCGTAGGTAGCTGTTTATCAGTAAATATCTAAACTGAGATTAAGAAAAGCAGTAGCTTAATAAATTAAGTACTTCCTGGTATGGTTACTGTACTGGTAACTCCCCAAAAGAATCTGGATTGTGGTGAGGGAACAGAGAAAAAACCTCATTTAGGACCTGCACTTACGAAGGGGGTAGGCAGCTGTATATCAGGGCGTAAACCTTCTGAGAATAAAAACAGCTGGAGCTTGTTAAGGTAATTACACAGGGGAAAGGATAATGTACTGGGAACTCCTCAGAAGAATCTGATTTGTGGTGAGGGGAGAGAGATAAAAGCTCCTTTAGGAACGACATGAACATGCTGCGTAGGTAGATGTTTATCAGTAAATATCTCCATTGAGATTAAGAAAAGCAGTAGCTTAATAAATTAAGTACTTCCTGGTATGGATATTGTACTGGTAACTCCCCAAAAGAATCTGGATTGTGGTGAGGGAACAGAGAAAAAAGCTCATTTAGGAACGACATGAACATGCTGCATAGGTAGCTGTTTATCAGTAAATATCTCCACTGAGATTAAGAAAAGCAGTAGCTGAATAAATTAAGTACTACCTGGTATGGTTACTGTACTGGTAACTCCCCAAAAGAATCTGGATTGTGGTGAGGGAAGAGAGAAAAAAGCTCATTTAGGACCTGCACTTATGAAGGGGGTAGGCATTTGTATATCAGGGAGTAAACCTTCTGAGAATAAAAACAGCTGGAGCTTGTTAAGGTAATTACACAGGGGAAAGGATAATGTACTGCGAACTCCTCAGAAGAATCTGATTTGTGGTGAGGGGAGAGAGATAAAAGCTCCTTTAGGAACGACATGAACATGCTGCGTAGGTAGCTGTTTATCAGTAAATATCTCCACTGAGATTAAGAAAAGCAGTAGCTTAATAAATTAAGTACTTCCTGGTATGGTTACTGTACTAGTAACTCCCCTAAAGAATCTGGATTGTGGTGAGGGAACAGAGAAAAAAGCTCATTTAGGACCTGCACTTACGAAGGGGGTAGGCAGCTGTATATCAGGGAGTAAACCTTCTGAGAATAAAAACAGCTGGAGCTTGTTAAGGTAATTACACAGGGGAAAGGATAATGTACTGGGAACTCCTCAGAAGAATCTGATTTGTGGTGAGGGGAGAGAGATAAAAGCTCATTTAGGAACGACATGAACATGCTGCGTAGGTAGCTGTTTATCAGTAAATATCTCCACTGAGATTAAGAAAAGCAGTAGCTTAATAAATTTAGTACTTCCTGGTATGGTTACTGTACTGGTAACTCCCGAAAAGAATCTGGAATGTGGTGAGGGAACAGGGAAAAAAGCTCATTTAGGACCTGCACTTACGAAGGTGGTAGGCAGCTGTATATCAGGGAGTAAACCTTCTGAGAATAAAAACAGCTGTAGCTTGTTAAGGTAATTACACAGGGGACAGGATAATGTACTGGGAACTCCTCAGAAGAATCTGATTTGTGGTGAGGGGAGAGAGATAAAAGCTCATTTAGGAACGACATGAACATGCTGCGTAGGTAGCTGTTTATCAGTAAATATCAAAACTGAGATTAAGAAAAGCAGAAGCTTAATAAATTAATTACTTCCTGGTATGGTTACTGTACTGGTAACTCCCCAAAAGAATCTGGATTGTGGTGAGGGAACAGAGAAAAAAGCTCATTTAGGACCTGCACTTACGAAGGGGGTTGGCAGCAGTATATCAGGGAGTAAACCTTCTGAGAATAAAAACAGCTGGAGCTTGTTAAGGTAATTACACAGGGGAAAGGATAATGTACTGGAAACTCCTCAGAAGAATCTGATTTGTGGTGAGGGGAGAGAGATAAAAGCTCATTTAGGAACGACATGAACATGCTGCGTAGGTAGCTGTTTATCAGTAAATATCTCCACTGAGATTAAGAAAAGCAGTAGCTTAATAAATTAAGTACTTCCTGGTATGGTTACTGTACTGGTAACTCAGCAAAAGAATCTGGATTGTTTTGAGGGAACAGAGAAAAAAGCTCATTTAGGACCTGCACTTACGAAGGGGTTAGGCAGCTGTATATCAGGGAGTAAACCTTCTGAGAATAAAAACAGCTGGAGCTTGTTAAGGTAATTACACAGGGGAAAGGATAATGTACTGGGAACTCCTCAGTAGAATCTGATTTGTGGTGAGGGGAGAGAGATAAAAGCTCATTTAGGATCGACATGAACATGCTGCGTAGGTAGCTGTTTATCAGTAAATATCTCCACTGAGATTATGAAAAGCAGTAGCTTAATAAATTAAATACTTCCTGGTATGGTTACTGTACTGGTAACTCCCCAAAAGAATGTGGATTGTGGTGAGGGAACAGAGAAAAGAGCTCATTTAGGACCTGCCCTTACGAAGGGGTAGGCAGCTGTATATCAGGGAGTAAACCTTCTGAGAATAAACACAACTGGAGCCTGTTAAGGTAATTACACAGGGGAAAGGATAATGTACTGGGAACTCCTCAGAAGAATCTGATTTGTGGTGAGGGGAGAGAGATAAAAGCTCATTTAGGAACGACATGAATATGCTGCGTAGGTAGCTGTTTATCAGTAAATATCTAAACTGAGATTAATAATATCAGTAGCTTAATAAATTAAGTACTTCCTGGTGTGGTTACTGTACTGGTAACTCGCCAAAAGAATCTGGATTGTGGTTAGGGAACAGAGAAAAAAGCTCATTTAGGACCTGCACTTACGAAGGGGGTAGGCAGCTGTATATCAGGGCGTAAACCTTCTGAGAATAAAAACAGCTGGAGCTTGTTAAGGTAATTACACAGGGGAAAGGATAATGTACTGGGAACTCCTCAGAAGAATCTGATTTGTGGTGAGGGGAGAGAGATAAAAGATCCTTTAGGAACGACATGAACATGCTGCGTAGGTAGATGTTTATCAGTAAATATCTCCATTGAGATTAAGAAAAGCAGTAGCTTAATAAATTAAGTACTTCCTGGTATGGATATTGTACTGGTAACTCCCCAAAAGAATCTGGATTGTGGTGAGGGAACAGAGAAAAAAGCTCATTTAGGAACGACATGAACATCCTGCATAGGTAGCTGTTTATCAGTAAATATCTCCACTGTGATTAAGAAAAGCAGTAGCTTAATAAATTAAGGACTTCCTGGTATGGTTACTGTACTGGCAACTCCCCAAAAGAATCTGTATTGTGGTGAGGGAACAGAGAAAAGAGCTCATTTAGGACCTGCACTTACGAAGGGGGTAGGCAGCTGTATATCAGGGAGTAAACCTTCTGAGAATAAAAACAGCTGGAGCTCTTTAAGGTAATTACACATGGGAAAGGATAATGTACTGGGAACTCCTCAGAAGAATCTGATTTGTGGTGAGGGAAGACAAAACTCATTTAGGAACGACATGAACATGCTGCGTAGGTAGCTGTTTATCAGTAAATATCTCCACTGAGATTAAGAAAAGCAGTAGCTTAATAAATTAAGTTCTTCCTGGTATGGTTACTGTACTGGTAACTCCCCAAAAGAATCTGGATTGTGGTGAGGGAACAGAGAAAAAAGCTCATTTAGGACCTGCACTTACGAAAGGGGTAGGCAGCTGTATATCAGGGAGTAAACCTTCTGAGAATAAAAACAGCTGGAGCTTGTTAAGGTAATTACACAGGGGAAAGGATAATGTACTGGGAACTCCTCAGAAGAATCTGATTTTTGGTGAGGGGAGAGAGATAAAAGCTCATTTAGGAACGACATGAACATGCTGCGTAGGTAGCTGTTTATCAGTAAATATCTCCACTGAGATTAAGAAAAGCAGTAGCTTAATAAATTAAGTACTTCCTGGTATGGTTACTGTACTGGTAACTCAGCAAAAGAATCTGGATTGTGGTGAGGGAACAGAGAAAAAAGCTCATTTAGGACCTGCACTTACGAAGGGGGTAGGCAGCTGTATATCAGGGAGTAAACCTTCTGATAATAAAAACAGCTGGAGCTTGTTAAGGTAATTACACAGGGGAAAGGATAATGTACTGGGAACTCCGTAGAAGAATCTGATTTGTGGTGAGGGGAGAGAGATAAAAGCTCATTTAGGAACGAAATGTATATGCTGCGTAGATGGCTGTTTATCAGTAAATATCTCCACTGAGATTAAGAAAAGCAGTAGCTTCATAAATTAAGTACTTCCTGGTATGGTTACTGTACTAGTAACTCCCCAAAAGAATCTGGATTGTGGTGAGGGAACAGCGAAAAAAGCTCATTTAGGACCTGAACTTACGAAGGGGATATGCCGCTGTATATCAGGGAGTAAACCTTCTGAGAATAAAAACAGCTGGAGCTTGTTAAGGTAATTACACAGGGGAAAGGATAATGTACTGGGAACAATTCAGAAGAATCTGATTTGTGGTGAGGGGAGAGAGATAAAAGCTCATTTAGGAACGATATGAACATGCTGCTTAGCTAGCTGTTTATCAGTAAATATCTCCACTGAGATTAACAAAAGCAGTAGCTTAATAAATTAAGTACTTCCTGGTATGGTAACTGTACTGGTAACTCCCCAAAAGAATCTGGATTGTGGTGAGGGAACAGAGAAAAAAGCTCATTTAGGACCTGCACTTACGAAGGGGGTAGGCAGCTGTATATCAGGGAGTAAACCTTCTGAGAATAAAAACAGCTGGAGGTTGTTAAGGTAATTACACAGGGCAAAGGATAATGTACTGGGAACTCCTCAGAAGAATCTGATTTGTGGTGACGGGAGAGAGATAAAAGCTCATTTAGGAACGACATGAACATGCTGCGTAGGTAGCTGTTTATCAGTAAATATCTCCACTGAGATTAAGAAAAGCAGTAGCTTAATAAATTAAGTACCTCCTGGTATGGTTACTGTACTGGTAACTCCCCAAAAGAATCTGGATTGTGGTGAGGGAACAGAGAAAAAAGCTCATTTAGGACCTGCACTTACGAAGGGGGTAGGCAGCTGTATATCAGGGAGTAAACCTTCTGAGAATAAAAACAGCTGGAGCTTGTTAAGGTAATTACACAGGGGAAAGGATAATGTACTGGGAACTCCTCAGAAGAATCTGATTTGTTGTGACGGGAGAGAGATAAAAGCTGATTTAGGAACGACATGAACATGCTGCGTAGGTAGCTGTTTATCAGTAAATATCTCCACTGAGATTAAGAAAAGCAGTAGCTTAATAAATTAAGTACTTCCTGGTATGGTTACTGTACTGGTAACTCCCCAAAAGAATCTGGATTGTGGTGAGGGAACAGAGAAAAAAGCTCATTTAGGACCTGCACTTACGAAGGGGGTAGGCAGCTGTATATCAGGGAGTAAACCTTCTGAGAATAAAAACAGCTGGAGCTTTTTAAGCTAATTACACAGGGGAAAGGATAATGTACTGGGAACTCCTCAGAAGAATCTGAATTGTGGTGAGGGGAGAGAGATAAAAGCTCATTTAGGAACGACATGAACATGCTGCGTAGGTAGCGGTTTATCAGTAAATATCTCCACTGAGATTAAGAAAAGCAGTAGCTTAATAAATTAAGTAATTCCTGGTATGATTATTGTACTGGTAACTCCCCAAAAGAATCTGGATTGTGGTGAGGGAACAGAGAAAAGAGCTCATTTAGGACCTGCACTTACGAAGGGGTTAGGCAGCTGTATATCAGGGAGTAAACCTTCTGAGAATAAAAACAGCTGGAGCTTGTTAAGGTAATTACACAGGGGAAAGGATAATGTACTGGGAACTCCTCAGAAGAATCTGATTTGTGGTGAGGGGAGAGAGATAAAATCTCCTTTAGGAACGACATGAACGTGCTGCGTAGGTAGCTGTATATCAGTAAATATCTCCACTGAGATTAAGAAAAGCAGTAGCTTAATAAATTAAGTACTTCCTGGTATGGTTACTGTACTGGTAACTCCCCTAAAGAATCTGGATTGTGGTGAGGGAACAGAGAAAAAAGCTCATTTAGGACCTGCACTTACGAAGGGGTTAGGCAGCTGTATATCAGGGAGTAAACCTTCTGAGAATAAAAACAGCTGGAGCTTGTTAAGGTAATTACACAGGGGAAAGGATAATGTACTGGGAACTCCTCAGAAGAATCTGATTTGTGGTGAGGGGAGAGAGATAAATGCTCATTTAGGAACGACATGAACATGCTGCGTAGGTAGCTTTTTATCAGTAAATATCTCCACTGAGATTAAGAAAAGCAGTATCTTAAAAAATTAAGTACTTCCTGGTATGGTTACTGTACTGGTAACTCCCCAAAAGAATCTGGATTGTGGTGAGGGAACAGGGAAAAAAGCTCATTTAGGACCTGCACTTACGAAGGTGGTAGGCAGCTGTATATCAGGGAGTAAACCTTCTGAGAATAAAAACAGCTGGAGCTTGTTAAGGTAATTACACAGGGGAAAGGATAATGTACTGGGAACTCCTCAGAAGAATCTGATTTGTGGTGAGGGGAGAGAGATAAAAGCTCATTTAGGAACGACATGAACATGGTGCGTAGGTAGCTGTTTATCAGTAAATATCTCCACTGAGAATAAGAAAAGCAGTAGCTTAATAAATTAAGTACTTCCTGGTATGGTTACTGTACTGGTAACTCCCAAAAGAATCTGGATTGTGGTGAGGGAACAGAGAAAAAAGCTTATTTAGGACCTGCACTTACGAAGGGGGTAGGCAGCAGTATATCAGGGAGTAAACCTTCTGAGAATAAAAACAGCTGGAGCTTGTTAAGGTAATTACACAGGGGAAAGGATAATGTACTGGGAACTCCTCAGAAGAATCTGATTTGTGGTGAGGGGAGAGAGAAAAAAGCTCATTTAGGAACGACATGAACATGCTGCGTAGGTAGCTGTTTATCAGTAAATATCTCCACTGAGATTAAGAAAAGCAGTAGCTTAATAAATTAAGTACTTCCTGGTATGGTTACTGTACTGGTAACTCCCCAAAAGAATCTGGATTGTGGTGAGGGAACAGAGAAAAAAGCTCATTTATGACCTGCACTTACGAAGGGGGTAGGCAGCTGTATAGGAGGGAGTAAACCTTCTGAGAGTAAAAACAGCTGGAGCTTGTTAAGGTAATTACACAGGGGAAAGGATAATGTACTGGGAACTCCTCAGAAGAATCTGATTTGTGGTGAGGGGAGAGAGATAAAAGCTCATTTAGGCACGGCATGAACATGCTGCGTAGGTAGCTGTTTATCAGTAAATATCTCAACTGAGATTAAGAAAAGCAGTAGCTTAATAAATTAAGTACTTCCTGGTGTGGTTACTGTACTGGTAACTCCCCAAAAGAATCTGGATTGTGGTGAGGGAAGAGAGAAAAAAGCTCATTTAGGACCTGCACTTACGAAGGGGGTAGGCAGCTGTATATCAGGGAGTAAACCTTCTGAGAATAAAAACAGCTGGAGCTTGTTAAGGTAATTACACAGGGGAAAGGATAAAGTACTGGGTACTCCTCAGAAGAATCTGATTTGTGGTGAGGCAGAGAGATAAAAGCTCATTTAGGCACGACATGAACATGCTGCGTAGGTAGCTGTTTATCAGTAAATATCTCCACTGAGATTAAGAAAAGCAGTAGCTTAATAAATTAAGTACTTCCTGGTGTGGATACTGTACTGGTAACTCCCCAAAAGAATCTGGATTGTGGTGAGGGAACAGAGAAATAAGCTCATTTAGGACCTGCACTTACGAAGGGGGTAGGCAGCTGTATATCAAGGAGTAAACCTTCTGACAATAAAAACAGCTGGAGCTTCTTAAGGTAATTACACAGGGGAAAGGATAATGTACTGGGAACTCCTGAGAAGAATCTGATTTGTGCTGAGGGGAGAGAGATAAAAGCTCATTTAGGAAAGACATGAGCATGCTGCGTAGGTAGCTGTTTATCAGTAAATATCCCCACTGAGATTAAGAAAAGCAGTAGCTTAATAAATTAAGTACTTCCTGGTGTGGTTACTGTAGTGGTAACTCCCCAAAAGAATCTGGATTGTGGTGAGGGAACAAAGAAAAAAGCTCATTTAGGACCTGCACTTACGAAGGGGGTAGGCATCTGTATATCAGGGAGTAAACCTTCTGAGAATAAAAACAGCTGGAGCTTGTTAAGGTAATAACACAGTGGAAACGATAATGTACTGGGAACTCCTCAGAATAATCTGATTTGTGGTGAGGGCAGAGAGATAAAACCTCATTTAAGAACGACATGAACATGCTGCGTAGGTAGCTGTTTATCAGTATATATCTCCACTGAGATTAAGAAAAGCAGTAGCTTAATGAATTAAGTACTTCCTGGTATGGTTACTGTACTGGTAATTCCCCAAAAGAATCTGGATTGTGGTGAGGGAATAGAGAAAAAAGCTCATTTAGGACCTGCACTTACGAAGCTGGTAGGCAGCTGTATAGCAGGGAATAAACCTTCTGAGAATAAAAACATCTGGAGCTTGTTAAGGTAATTACACAGGGGAAACGATAATGTACTGGGAACTCCTCAGAAGAATCTGATTTGTGGTGAGGGGAGAGAGATAAAAGCTCATTTAGGAACGAAATGAACGTGCTGCGTAGGTAGCTGTTTATCAGTAAATATCTCCAATGAGATTAAGAAAAGCAGTAGCTTAATAAATTAAGTACTTCCTGGTATGGTTACTGTACTGGTAACTCCCCAAAAGAATCTGGATTGTGGTGAGGGAACAGAGAAAAAAGCTCATTTAGGACCTGCACTTACGAAGGGGGTAGGCAGCTGTATATCAGGGAGTAAACCTTCTGAGAATAAAAACAGCTGGAGCTTGTTAAGGTAATTACACAGGGGAAAGGATAATGTACTGGGAACTCCTCAGAAGAATCTGATTTGTGGTGAGGGGAGAGAGATAAAAGCTCATTTAGGCACGACATGAACATGCTGCGTAGGTAGCTGTTTATCAGTAAATATCTCCACTGAGATTAAGAAAAGCAGTAGCTTAATAAATTAAGTACTTCCTGGTGTGGTTACTGTACTGGTAACTCCCCAAAAGAATCTGGATTGTGGTGAGGGAACAGAGAAAAAAGCTCATTTAGGACCTGCACTTACGAAGGGGGTAGGCAGCTGTATATCAGGGAGTAAACTTTCTGAGAATAAAAACAGCTGGAGCTTGTTAAGGTAATTACACAGGGGAAAGGATAATGTACTGGGAACTCCTCAGAAGAATCTGATTTGTGGTGAGGGAGAGAGATAAAACCTCCTTTAGGAACGACATGTACATGCTGTGTAGGTAGCACTTTATCAGTAAATATCTCCACTGAGATTAAGAAAAGCAGTAGCTTAATAAATTAAGTAGTTCCTGGTATGGTTACTGTACTGGTAACTCCCCAAAAGAATCTGGATTGTGGTGAGGGAACAGAGAAAAACGCTCATTTAGGACCTGCACTTACGAAGGGGGTAGCCAGCTGTATATCAGGGAGTAAACCTTCTGAGAATAAAAACAGCTGGAGCTTGTTAAGGTAATTACACAGGGGAAAGGATAATGTACTGGGAACTCCTCAGAAGAATCTGATTTGTTGTGACGGGAGAGAGATAAAAGCTGATTTAGGAACGACATGAACATGCTGCGTAGGTAGCTGTTTATCAGTAAATATCTCCACTGAGATTAAGAAAAGCAGTAGCTTAATAAATTAAGTACTTCCTGGTATGGTTACTGTACTGGTAACTCCCCAAAAGAATCTGGATTGTGGTGAGGGAACAGAGAAAAAAGCTCATTTAGGACCTGCACTTACGAAGGGGGTAGGCAGCTGTATATCAGGGAGTAAACCTTCTGAGAATAAAAACAGCTGGAGCTTTTTAAGCTAATTACACAGGGGAAAGGATAATGTACTGGGAACTCCTCAGAAGAATCTGAATTGTGGTGAGGGGAGAGAGATAAAAGCTCATTTAGGAACGACATGAACATGCTGCGTAGGTAGCGGTTTATCAGTAAATATCTCCACTGAGATTAAGAAAAGCAGTAGCTTAATAAATTAAGTAATTCCTGGTATGATTATTGTACTGGTAACTCCCCAAAAGAATCTGGATTGTGGTGAGGGAACAGAGAAAAGAGCTCATTTAGGACCTGCACTTACGAAGGGGTTAGGCAGCTGTATATCAGGGAGTAAACCTTCTGAGAATAAAAACAGCTGGAGCTTGTTAAGGTAATTACACAGGGGAAAGGATAATGTACTGGGAACTCCTCAGAAGAATCTGATTTGTGGTGAGGGGAGAGAGATAAAATCTCCTTTAGGAACGACATGAACGTGCTGCGTAGGTAGCTGTATATCAGTAAATATCTCCACTGAGATAAGAAAAGCAGTAGCTTAATAAATTAAGTACTTCCTGGTATGGTTACTGTACTGGTAACTCCCCTAAAGAATCTGGATTGTGGTGAGGGAACAGAGAAAAAAGCTCATTTAGGACCTGCACTTACGAAGGGGTTAGGCAGCTGTATATCAGGGAGTAAACCTTCTGAGAATAAAAACAGCTGGAGCTTGTTAAGGTAATTACACAGGGGAAAGGATAATGTACTGGGAACTCCTCAGAAGAATCTGATTTGTGGTGAGGGGAGAGAGATAAATGCTCATTTAGGAACGACATGAACATGCTGCGTAGGTAGCTTTTTATCAGTAAATATCTCCACTGAGATTAAGAAAAGCAGATCTTAATTAAGTACTTCCTGGTATGGTTACTGTACTGGTAACTCCCCAAAAGAATCTGGATTGTGGTGAGGGAACAGGGAAAAAAGCTCATTTAGGACCTGCACTTACGAAGGTGGTAGGCAGCTGTATATCAGGGAGTAAACCTTCTGAGAATAAAAACAGCTGGAGCTTGTTAAGGTAATTACACAGGGGAAAGGATAATGTACTGGGAACTCCTCAGAAGAATCTGATTTGTGGTGAGGGGAGAGAGATAAAAGCTCATTTAGGAACGACATGAACATGGTGCGTAGGTAGCTGTTTATCAGTAAATATCTCCACTGAGAATAAGAAAAGCAGTAGCTTAATAAATTAAGTACTTCCTGGTATGGTTACTGTACTGGTAACTCCCCAAAAGAATCTGGATTGTGGTGAGGGAACAGAGAAAAAGCTTATTTAGGACCTGCACTTACGAAGGGGGTAGGCAGCAGTATATCAGGGAGTAAACCTTCTGAGAATAAAAACAGCTGGAGCTTGTTAAGGTAATTACACAGGGGGTAATGTACTGGGAACTCCTCAGAAGAATCTGATTTGTGGTGAGGGGAGAGAGAAAAAAGCTCATTTAGGAACGACATGAACATGCTGCGTAGGTAGCTGTTTATCAGTAAATATCTCCACTGAGATTAAGAAACAGTAGCTTAATTAAGTAATTACCTGGTATGGTTACTGTACTGGTAACTCCCCAAAAGAATCTGGATTGTGGTGAGGGAACAGAGAAAAACTCATTTATGACCTGCACTTACGAAGGGGGTAGGCAGCTGTATAGGAGGGAGTAAACCTTCTGAGAGTAAAAACAGCTGGAGCTAGTTAAGGTAATTACACAGGGGAAAGGATAATGTACTGGGAACTCCTCAGAAGAATCTGATTTGTGGTGAGGGGAGAGAGATAAAAGCTCATTTAGGCACGGCATGAACATGCTGCGTAGGTAGCTGTTTATCAGTAAATATCTCAACTGAGATAAGAAAAGCAGTAGCTTAATAAATTAAGTACTTCCTGGTGTGGTTACTGTACTGGTAACTCCCCAAAAGAATCTGGATTGTGGTGAGGGAAGAGAGAAAAAAGCTCATTTAGGACCTGCACTTACGAAGGGGGTAGGCAGCTGTATATCAGGGAGTAAACCTTCTGAGAATAAAAACAGCTGGAGCTTGTTAAGTACTTCACAGGGGAAAGGATAATGTACTGGGTACTCCTCAGAAGAATCTGATTTGTGGTGAGGCAGAGAGATAAAAGCTCATTTAGGCACGACATGAACATGCTGCGTAGGTAGCTGTTTATCAGTAAATATCTCCACTGAGATTAAGAAAAGCAGTAGCTTAATAAATTAAGTACTTCCTGGTGTGGATACTGTACTGGTAACTCCCCAAAAGAATCTGGATTGTGGTGATGGGAACAGAGAAATAAGCTCATTTAGGACCTGCACTTACGAAGGGGGTAGGCAGCTGTATATCAAGGAGTAAACCTTCTGACAATAAAAACAGCTGGAGCTTCTTAAGGTAATTACACAGGGGAAAGGATAATGTACTGGGAACTCCTGAGAAGAATCTGATTTGTGCTGAGGGGAGAGAGATAAAAGCTCATTTAGGAAAGACATGAGCATGCTGCGTAGGTAGCTGTTTATCAGTAAATATCCCCACTGAGATTAAGAAAAGCAGTAGCTTAATAAATTAAGTACTTCCTGGTGTGGTTACTGTAGTGGTAACTCCCCAAAAGAATCTGGATTGTGGTGAGGGAACAAAGAAAAAAGCTCATTTAGGACCTGCACTTACGAAGGGGGTAGGCATCTGTATATCAGGGAGTAAACCTTCTGAGAATAAAAACAGCTGGAGCTTGTTAAGGTAATAACACAGTGGAAACGATAATGTACTGGGAACTCCTCAGAATAATCTGATTTGTGGTGAGGGCAGAGAGATAAAACCTCATTTAAGAACGACATGAACATGCTGCGTAGGTAGCTGTTTATCAGTATATATCTCCACTGAGATTAAGAAAAGCAGTAGCTTAATGAATTAAGTACTTCCTGGTATGGTTACTGTACTGGTAATTCCCCAAAAGAATCTGGATTGTGGTGAGGGAATAGAGAAAAAAGCTCATTTAGGACCTGCACTTACGAAGCTGGTAGGCAGCTGTATAGCAGGGAATAAACCTTCTGAGAATAAAAACATCTGGAGCTTGTTAAGGTAATTACACAGGGGAAACGATAATGTACTGGGAACTCCTCAGAAGAATCTGATTTGTGGTGAGGGGAGAGAGATAAAAGCTCATTTAGGAACGAAATGAACGTGCTGCGTAGGTAGCTGTTTATCAGTAAATATCTCCAATGAGATTAAGAAAAGCAGTAGCTTAATAAATTAAGTACTTCCTGGTATGGTTACTGTACTGGTAACTCCCCAAAAGAATCTGGATTGTGGTGAGGGAACAGAGAAAAAAGCTCATTTAGGACCTGCACTTACGAAGGGGGTAGGCAGCTGTATATCAGGGAGTAAACCTTCTGAGAATAAAAACAGCTGGAGCTTGTTAAGGTAATTACACAGGGGAAAGGATAATGTACTGGGAACTCCTCAGAAGAATCTGATTTGTGGTGAGGGGAGAGAGATAAAAGCTCATTTAGGCACGACATGAACATGCTGCGTAGGTAGCTGTTTATCAGTAAATATCTCCACTGAGATTAAGAAAAGCAGTAGCTTAATAAATTAAGTACTTCCTGGTGTGGTTACTGTACTGGTAACTCCCCAAAAGAATCTGGATTGTGGTGAGGGAACAGAGAAAAAAGCTCATTTAGGACCTGCACTTACGAAGGGGGTAGGCAGCTGTATATCAGGGAGTAAACTTTCTGAGAATAAAAACAGCTGGAGCTTGTTAAGGTAATTACACAGGGGAAAGGATAATGTACTGGGAACTCCTCAGAAGAATCTGATTTGTGGTGAGGGGAGAGAGATAAAACCTCCTTTAGGAACGACATGTACATGCTGTGTAGGTAGCACTTTATCAGTAAATATCTCCACTGAGATTAAGAAAAGCAGTAGCTTAATAAATTAAGTAGTTCCTGGTATGGTTACTGTACTGGTAACTCCCCAAAAGAATCTGGATTGTGGTGAGGGAACAGAGAAAAACGCTCATTTAGGACCTGCACTTACGAAGGGGGTAGCCAGCTGTATATCAGGGAGTAAACCTTCTGAGAATAAAAACAGCTGGAGCTTGTTAAGGTAATTACACAGGGGAAAGGATAATGTACTGGGAACTCCTCAGAAGAATCTGATTTGTTGTGACGGGGAGAGAGATAAAAGCTGATTTAGGAACGACATGAACATGCTGCGTAGGTAGCTGTTTATCAGTAAATATCTCCACTGAGATTAAGAAAAGCAGTAGCTTAATAAATTAAGTACTTCCTGGTATGGTTACTGTACTGGTAACTCCCCAAAAGAATCTGGATTGTGGTGAGGGAACAGAGAAAAAAGCTCATTTAGGACCTGCACTTACGAAGGGGGTAGGCAGCTGTATATCAGGGAGTAAACCTTCTGAGAATAAAAACAGCTGGAGCTTTTTAAGCTAATTACACAGGGGAAAGGATAATGTACTGGGAACTCCTCAGAAGAATCTGAATTGTGGTGAGGGAGAGAGATAAAAGCTCATTTAGGAACGACATGAACATGCTGCGTAGGTAGCGGTTTATCAGTAAATATCTCCACTGAGATTAAGAAAAGCAGTAGCTTAATAAATTAAGTAATTCCTGGTATGATTATTGTACTGGTAACTCCCAAAAGAATCTGGATTGTGGTGAGGGAACAGAGAAAAGAGCTCATTTAGGACCTGCACTTACGAAGGGGTTAGGCAGCTGTATATCAGGGAGTAAACCTTCTGAGAATAAAAAAGCTGGAGCTTGTTAAGGTAATTACACAGGGGAAAGGATAATGTACTGGGAACTCCTCAGAAGAATCTGATTTGTGGTGAGGGGAGAGAGATAAAATCTCCTTTAGGAACGACATGAACGTGCTGCGTAGGTAGCTGTATATCAGTAAATATCTCCACTGAGATTAAGAAAAGCAGTAGCTTAATAAATTAAGTACTTCCTGGTATGGTTACTGTACTGGTAACTCCCCTAAAGAATCTGGATTGTGGTGAGGGAACAGAGAAAAAAGCTCATTTAGGACCTGCACTTACGAAGGGGTTAGGCAGCTGTATATCAGGGAGTAAACCTTCTGAGAATAAAAACAGCTGGAGCTTGTTAAGGTAATTACACAGGGGAAAGGATAATGTACTGGGAACTCCTCAGAAGAATCTGATTTGTGGTGAGGGGAGAGAGATAAATGCTCATTTAGGAACGACATGAACATGCTGCGTAGGTAGCTTTTTATCAGTAAATTCTGAGATTAAGAAAAGCAGTATCTTAAAAAATTAAGTACTTCCTGGTATGGTTACTGTACTGGTAACTCCCAAAAGAATCTGGATTGTGGTGAGGGAACAGGGAAAAAAGCTCATTTAGGACCTGCACTTACGAAGGTGGTAGGCAGCTGTATATCAGGGAGTAAACCTTCTGAGAATAAAAACATCTGGAGCTTGTTAAGGTAATTACACAGGGGAAAGGATAATGTACTGGGAACTCCTCAGAAGAATCTGATTTGTGGTGAGGGGAGAGAGATAAAAGCTCATTTAGGAACGACATGAACATGGTGCGTAGGTAGCTGTTTATCAGTAAATATCTCCACTGAGAATAAGAAAAGCAGTAGCTTAATAAATTAAGTACTTCCTGGTATGGTTACTGTACTGGTAACTCCCCAAAAGAATCTGGATTGTGGTGAGGGAACAGAGAAAAAAGCTTATTTAGGACCTGCACTTACGAAGGGGGTAGGCAGCAGTATATCAGGGAGTAAACCTTCTGAGAATAAAAAAGCTGGAGCTTGTTAAGGTAATTACACAGGGGAAAGGATAATGTACTGGGAACTCCTCAGAAGAATCTGATTTGTGGTGAGGGGAGAGAGAAAAAAGCTCATTTAGGAACGACATGAACATGCTGCGTAGGTAGCTGTTTATCAGTAAATATCTCCACTGAGATTAAGAAAAGCAGTAGCTTAATAAATTAAGTACTTCCTGGTATGGTTACTGTACTGGTAACTCCCCAAAAGAATCTGGATTGTGGTGAGGGAACAGAGAAAAAAGCTCATTTATGACCTGCACTTACGAAGGGGGTAGGCAGCTGTATAGGAGGGAGTAAACCTTCTGAGAGTAAAAACAGCTGGAGCTTGTTAAGGTAATTACACAGGGGAAAGGATAATGTACTGGGAACTCCTCAGAAGAATCTGATTTGTGGTGAGGGAACAGAGAAAAAAAGCTCATTTAGGTCCTGCAATTACGAAGGGGGTAGGCAGCTGTATATCAGGGAGTATCGCTTCTGAGAATAAAAAACAGCTGGAGCTTGTTAAGGTAATTACACAGGGGAAAGGATAATGTACTGGGAACTCCTCAGAAGAATCTGATTTGTGGTGAGGGGGAGAGAGATAAAAGGCTCATTTAGGAACGACATGAACATGCTGCATACGTAGCTGTTTATCAGTAAATATCTCCACTGAGATTAAAGAAAAGCAGTAGCTTAATAAATTAAGTACTTCCTGGTATGGTTACTGTACTGGTAACTCCCCAAAAGAATCTGATTGTGGTGAGGGAACAGAGAAAAAGCTCATTTAGGACCTGCACTTACGAAGGGGGTAGGCAGCTGTATATCAGGGAGTAAACCTTCTGAGAATAAAAACAGCTGGAGCTTGTTAAGGTAATTACACAGGGGAAAGGATAATGTACTGGGAACTCCTCAGAAGAATCTGATTTGTGGTGAGGGGAGAGAGATAAAAGCTCATTTAGGCACGACATGAACATGCTGCGTAGGTAGCTGTTTATCAGTAAATATCTCCACTGAGATTAAGAAAAGCAGTAGCTTAATAAATTAAGTACTTCCTGGTGTGGTTACTGTACTGGTAACTCCCCAAAAGAATCTGGATTGTGGTGAGGGAACAGAGAAAAAAGCTCATTTAGGACCTGCACTTACGAAGGGGGTAGGCAGCTGTATATCAGGGAGTAAACTTTCTGAGAATTAAAAACAGCTGGAGCTTGTTAAGGTAATTACACAGGGGAAAGGATAATGTACTGGGAACCTCCTCAGAAGAATCTGATTTGTGGTGAGGGGAGAGAGATAAAACCTCCTTTAGGAACGACATGTACATGCTGTGTAGGTTAGCTGTTTATCAGTAATATCTCCACTGAGATTAAGAAAAGCAGTAGCTTAAAAATTAAGTAGTTCCTGGTATGGTTACTGTACTGGTAACTCCCCAAAAGAATCTGGATTGTGGTGAGGGAACAGAGAAAAACGCTCATTTAGGACCTGCACTTACGAAGGGGGTAGCCAGCTGTATATCAGGGAGTAAACCTTCTGAGAATAAAAACACCTGGAGCTTGTTAAGGTAATTACACAGGGGAAAGGATAATGTACTGCGAACTCCTCAGAAGAATCTGATTTGTGGTGAGGGGAGAGAGATAAAATGTCATTTAGGAACGACATGAACATGCTGCGTAGGTAGCTGTTTATCAGTAAATATCTCCACTGAGATTAAGAAAAGCAGTAGCTTAATAAATTAAGTACTTCCTGGTATGGTTACTGTACTGGTAACTCCCCAAAAGAATCTGGATTGTGGTGAGGGAACAGACAAAAAAGCTCATTTAGGAACGACATGAACATGCTGCGTAGGTAGCTGTTTATCAGTAAATATCTCCACTGAGATTAAGAAAAGCAGTAGCTTAATAAATTAAGTACTTCCTGGTATGGTTACTGTACTGGTAACTCCCCAAAAGAATCTGGATTTTGGTGAGGGGAACAGAGAAAAAAGCTCATTTAGGACCTGCACTTACGCAGGGGTTAGGCAGCTGTATATCACGGAGTAAACCTTCTGAGAATAAAAACAGCTGTGAGCTTGTTAAGGTAATTACACAGGGGAAAGGATAATGTACTGGGAACTCCTCAGAAGAATCTGATTAGTGGGTGAGGGGAGAGAGATAAATGCTCATTTAGGAACGACATGAACTTGCTGCGTAGGTAGCTGTTTATCAGTAAATATCTCCACTGAGATTAAGAAAAGCAGTAGATAATAAATTAAGTACTTCCTGGTATGGTTACTGTACTGGTAACTCCCCAAAAGAATCTGGATTGTGGTGAGGGAACAGAGAAAAAAGCTCATTTAGGACCTGCACTTATGAAGGGGTAGGCAGCTGTATATCAGGGAGTAAACCTTCTGAGAATAAAAACAGCTGGCGCTTGTTAAGGTAATTACACAGGGAAAGGATAATGTACTGGGAACTCCTCAGAAGAATCTGATTTGTGGTGAGGGGAGAGAGATAAAAGCTCATTTAGGAACGACATGAACATGCTGCGTAGGTAGATGTTTATCAGTAAATATCTCCACTGAGATTAAGAAAAGCAGTAGATAATAAATTAAGTACTTCCTGGTATGGTTACTGTACTGGTAACTCCCCAAAAGAATCTGGATTGTGGTGAGGGAACAGAGAAAAAAGCTCATTTAGGACCTGCACTTACGAAGGGTTTAGGCAGCTGTATATCAGGGAGTAAACCTTCTGAGAATAAAAACATCTGGAGCTTGTTAAGGTAATTACACAGGGGAAAGGATAATGTACTGGGAACTCCTCAGAAGAATCTGATTTGTGGTGAGGGGAGAGAGATAAAAGCTCATTTAGGAACGACATGAACATGCTGCATACGTAGCTGTTTATCAGTAAATATCTCCACTGAGATTAAGAAAAGCAGTAGCTTAATAAATTAAGTGCTTCCTGGTATGGTTACTGTACTGGTAACTCCCCAAAAGAATCTGGATTGTGGTGAGGGAACAGAGAAAAAAGCTCATTGAGGACCTGCACTTACGAAGGGGGTAGGCAGCAGTATATCAGGGAGTATACCTTCTGAGAATAAAAACAGCTGGAGCTTGTTAAGGTAATAACACAGTGGAAAGGATAATATACTGGGAACTCCGCAGAATAATCTGATTTGTGGTGAGGGCAGAGAGATAAAACCTCATTTAAGAACGACATGAATATGCTGCGTAGGTAGCTGTTTATCAGTAAATATCTCCACTGAGATTAAGAAAAGCAGTAGCTTAATGAATTAAGTACTTCTGGTATGGTTACTGTACTGGTAATTCCCCAAAAGAATCTGGATTGTGGTGAGGGAATAGAGAAAAAAGCTCATTTAGGACCTGCACTTACGAAGCGGGTAGGCAGCTGTATAGCAGGGAATAAACCTTCTGAGACTAAAAACATCTGGAGCTTGTTAAGGTAATACACAGGGGGAACGATAATGTACTGGGAACTCCTCAGAAGAATCTGATTTGTGGTGAGGGGAGAGAGATAAAAGCTCATTAAGGAACGAAATGAACATGCTGCGTAGGTAGCTGTTTATCAGTAAATATCTCCACTGAGATTAAGAAAAGCAGTAGCTTAATAATTTAAGTACTTCCTGGTATGGATACTGTACTGGTAACTCCCCAAAAGAATCTGGATTGTGGTGAGGGAACAGAGAAAAAAAGCTCATTTAGGTCCTGCAATTACGAAGGGGGTAGGCAGCTGTATATCAGGGAGTATCGCTTCTGAGAATAAAAACAGCTGGATCTTGTTAAGGTAATTACACAGGGGAAAGGATAATGTACTGGGAACTCCTCAGAAGAATCTGATTTGTGGTGAGGGGAGAGAGATAAAAGCTCATTTAGGAACGACATGAACATGCTGCATACGTAGCTGTTTATCAGTAAATATCTCCACTGAGATTAAGAAAAGCAGTAGCTTAATAAATTAAGTACTTCCTGGTATGGTTACTGTACTGGTAACTCCCCAAAAGAAATCTGGATTGTGGTGAGGGAACAGAGAAAAAAAGCTCATTTAGGACCTGCACTTACGAAGGGTTTAGGCAGCTGTATATCAGGGAGTAAACCTTCTGAGAATAAAAACAGCTGGAGCTTGTTAAGGTAATTACACAGGGAAAGTATAATGTACTGGAAACTCCTCAGAAGAATCTGATTTGTGGTGAGGGGAGAGAGATAAAAGCTCATTTAGCACGACATGAACATGCTGCGTAGGTAGCTGTTTATCAGTAAATATCTCAACTGAGATTAAGAAAAGCAATAGCTTATAAATTAAGGAATTCCTGGTGTGGTTACTGTACTGGTAACTCCCCAAAAGATTCTGGATTGTGGTGAGGGAACAGAGAAAAAAGCTCATTTATGACCTGCACTTACGAAGGGTGTAGGCAGCTGTATATAAGGGAGTAAACCTTCTGAGAATAAAAACAGCTGGAGCTTGTTAAGGTAATTACACAGGGGTAAGGATAATGTACTGGGAACTCCTCAGAAGAATCTGATTTGTGGTGAGGGGAGAGAGAGATAAAAGCTCATTTAGGAACGACATGAACATGCTGCGTAGGTAGCTGTTTATCAGTAAATATCTCCACTGAGATTAAGAAAAGCAGTAGCTTAATAAATTAAGTACTTCCTGGTATGGTTACTGTACTGGTAACTCCCCAAAAGAATCTGGATTGTGGTGAGGGAACAGAGAAAAACGCTCATTTATGACCTGCACTTACGAAGGGGTTAGGCAGCTGTATATCAGGGAGTAAACCTTCTGAGAATAAAAACAGCTGGAGCTTGTTAAGGTAATTACACAGGGGGAAAGGATAATGTACTGGGAATTCCTCAGAAGAATACGAATGTGGTGAGGGGAGAGAGATAAAAGCTCATTTAGGAACGACATGAACATGCTGCGTAGGTAGCTGTTTATCAGTAAATATCTCTACTGAGATTAAGAAAAGCAGTAGATAATAAATTAAGTACTTCCTGGTATGGTTACTGTACTGGTAACTCCCCAAAAGAATCTGGATTGTGGTGAGGGAACAGAGAAAAAAGCTCATTTAGGACCTGCACTTACGAAGGGGGTAGGCAGCTGTATATCAGGGGGTAAACCTTCTGAGAATAAAAACAGCTGGAGCTTGTTAAGGTAATAACACAGTGGAAACGATAATGTACTGGGGAACTCCTCAGAATAATCTGATTTGTGGTGAGGGCAGAGAGATAAAACCTCATTTAAGAACGACATGAACATGCTGCGTAGGTAGCTGTTTATCAGTAAATATCTCCACTGAGATTAAGAAAAGCAGTAGCTTAATGAATTAAGTACTTCCTGGTATGGTTACTGTACTGGTAATTCCCCAAAAGAATCTGGATTGTGGTGAGGGAATAGAGAAAAAAGCTCATTTAGGACCTGCACTTACGAAGCGGGTAGGCAGCTGTATAGCAGGGAATAAACCTTCTGAGAATAAAAACATCTGGAGCTTGTTAAGGTAATTACACAGGAGAAAGGATAATGTACTGGGAACTCCTCAGAAGAATCTGATTTGTGGTGAGGGGAGAGAGATAAAAGCTCATTTAGGAACGACATGAACATGCTGCATACGTAGCTGTTTATCAGTAAATATCTCCACTGAGATTAAGAAAAGCAGTAGCTTAAGAAATTAAGTGCTTCCTGGTATGGTTACTGTACTGGTAACTCCCCAAAAGAATCGGATTGTGGTGAGGGAACAGAGAAAAAAGCTCATTGAGGACCTGCACTTACGAAGGGGGTAGGCAGCAGTATATCAGGGAGTATACCTTCTGAGAATAAAAACAGCTGGAGCTTGTTAAGGTAATAACACAGTGGAAAGGATAATATACTGGGAACTCCGCAGAATAATCTGATTTGTGGTGAGGGCAGAGAGATAAAACCTCATTTAAGAACGACATGAATATGCTGCGTAGGTAGCTGTTTATCAGTAAATATCTCCACTGAGATTAAGAAAAGCAGTAGCTTAATGAATTAAGTACTTCCTGGTATGGTTACTGTACTGGTAATTCCCCAAAAGAATCTGGATTGTGGTGAGGGAATAGAGAAAAAAGCTCATTTAGGACCTGCACTTACGAAGCGGGTAGGCAGCTGTATAGCAGGGAATAAACCTTCTGAGACTAAAAAACATCTGGAGCTTGTTAAGGTAATTACACAGGGGAAACGATAATGTACTGGGAACTCCTCAGAAGAATCTGATTTGTGGTGAGGGGAGAGAGATAAAAGCTCATTAAGGAACGAAATGAACATGCTGCGTAGGTAGCTGTTTATCAGTAAATATCTCCACTGAGATTAAGAAAAGCAGTAGCTTAATAATTTAAGTACTTCCTGGTATGGATACTGTACTGGTAACTCCCCAAAAGAATCTGGATTGTGGTGAGGGAACAGAGAAAAAAAGCTCATTTAGGTCCTGCAATTACGAAGGGGGTAGGCAGCTGTATATCAGGGAGTATCGCTTCTGAGAATAAAAACAGCTGAGCTTGTTAAGGTAATTACACAGGGGAAAGGATAATGTACTGGAACTCCTCAGAAGAATCTGATTTGTGGTGAGGGGAGAGAGATAAAAGCTCATTTAGGAACGACATGAACATGCTGCATACGTAGCTGTTTATCAGTAAATATCTCCACTGAGATTAAGAAAAGCAGTAGCTTAATAAATTAAGTACTTCCTGGTATGGTTACTATACTGGTAACTCCCAAAAGAATCTGGATTGTGGTGAGGGAACAGAGAAAAAAGCTCATTTAGGACCTGCACTTACGAAGGGTTTTAGGCGCTGTATATCAGGGAGTAAACCTTCTGCGAATAAAAACAGCTGGAGCTTGTTAAGGTAATTACACAGGGAAAGGATAATGTACTGGAAACTCCTCAGAAGAATCTGATTTGTGGTGAGGGAGAGAGATAAAAGCTCATTTAGGCACGACATGAACATGCTGTGTAGGTAGCTGTTTATCAGTAAATATCTCAACTGAGATTAAGAAAAGCAATAGCTTAATAAATTAAGGAATTCCTGGTGTGGTTACTGTACTGGTAACTCCCCAAAAGATTCTGGATTGTGGTGAGGGAACAGAGAAAAAAGCTCATTTATGACCTGCACTTACGAAGGGTGTAGGCAGCTGTATATCAGGGAGTAAACCTTCTGAGAATAAAAACAGCTGGAGCTTGTTAAGGTAATTACACAGGGGAAAGGATAATGTACTGGAATTCCTCAGAAGAATCCGAATTGTGGTGAGGGGGAGAGAGATAAAAGCTCATTTAGGAACGACTGAACATGCTGCGTAGGTAGCTGTTTATCACTAAATATCTCTACTGAGATTAAGAAAACCAGTAGATAATAAATTAAGTACTTCCTGGTATGGTTACTGTACTGGTAACTCCCCAAAAGAATCTGGATTGTGGTGAGGGAACAGAGAAAAAAAGCTCATTTAGGACCTTGCACTTACGAAGGGGGTATGCAGCTGTATATCAGGGAGTAAACCTTCTGAGAATAAAAACAGCTGGAGCTTGTTAAGGTAATTACACAGGGGGAAAGGATAATGTACTGGGAACTCCTCAGAAGAATTGGATTTGTGGTGAGGGGGAGAGAGATAAAAGCTCATTTAGGAACGACATGAACATGCTGCCATAGGTAGCTGTTGATCAGTAAATATCTCCACTGAGATTAAGAAAGCAGTAGCTGAATAAATTAAGTACTTCCTGGTATGGTTACTGTACTGGTAACTCCCAAAAGAATCTGGATTGTGGTGAGGGAACAGAGAAAAAAGCTCATTTAGGACCTGCACTTACGAATGGGGTAGGCAGCTGTATATCAGGGAGTAAACCTTCGGGGAATAAAAACAGCTGGAGCTTGTTAAGGTAATTACACAGGGGAAAGGATAATGTACTGGGAACTCCTCAGAAGAATCTGATTTGTGTTGAGGGGAGAGAGATAATAGCTCATTTAGGAACGACATGAACATGCTGCGTAGGTAGCTGTTTATCAGTAAATATCT
>NW_025955966.1:0-61120 GCF_023159225.1 Perognathus longimembris pacificus | reverse complement strand
GGTATGGTTACTGTACTGGTAACTCCCCAAAAGAATCTGGATTGTGGTGAGGGAACAGAGAAAAATGCTCATTTATGACGTGCACTTACGAAGGGGGTAGGCAGCTGTTTATCAGGGAGTAAACCTTCTGAGAATAAAAACAGCTGGAGCTTGTTCAGGTAATTACACAGGGGAAAGGATAATGTACTGGGAACTTCTCAGAAGAATCTGATTTGTGGTGAGGGGAGAGAGATAAAAGCTCATTTAGGAACGACATGAACATGCTGCATATGTAGCTGTTTATCAGTAAATATCTCCACTGAGATTAAGAAAAGCAGTAGCGTAATAAATTAAGTACTTCCTGGATGGTTACTGTACTGGAAACTCCCCAAAAGAATCTGGATTGTGGTGAGGGAACAGAGAAAAAAGCTCATTTAGGATCTGCACTTACGAAGGGGGTAGGCAGCTGTATATCAGGGAGTAACCCTTCTGAGTATAAAAACATCTGGAGCTTGTTAAGGTAATTACACAGGGAAAGGATAATGTACTGGGAACTCCTCAGAAGAATCTGATTTGTGGTGAGGGAGAGAGATAAAAGCTCATTTAGGAACGACATGAACATGCTGCGTAGGTAGCTGTTTATCAGTAAATATCTCCACTGAGATTAAGAAAAGCAGTAGCTTAATAAATTAAGTAATCCTGGTATGGTTACTGTACTGGTAACACCCCAAAAGAATCTGGATTGTGGTGAGGGAATAGAGAAAAAAGCTCATTTAGGACCTGCACGTACGAAGGTGGTAGGCAGCAGTATATCAGGGAGTAAACCTTCTGAGAATAAAAACAGCTGGAGCTTGTTAAGGTAATTACACAGGGGAAAGGATAATGTACTGGGAACTCCTCAGAAGAATCTGATTTGTGGTGAGGGGAGAGCGATAAAAGCTAGTATAGGAACGACATGAACATGCTGCGTAGGTAGCTGTTTATCAGTAAATATCTCCACCGAGATTAAGAAAAGCAGTAGCTTAATAAATTAAGTACTTCCTGGTATGGTTACTGTACTGGTAACTACCCAAAAGAATCTGGATTGTGGTGAGGGAACAGAGAAAAAAGTTCATTTAGGACCTGCACTTACGAAGGGGGTAGGCAGCTGTAAATCAGGGAGTAAACCTTCTGAGTATAAAAATAGCAAGAGCTTGTTAAGGTAATTACACAGGGGAAAGGATCATGTACTGGGAAATCCTCAGAAGAATCTGATTTGTGGTGAGAGGAGAGAGATAAAAGCTCATTTAGGAACGACATGTACATGCTACGTAGGTAGCTGTTTATCAGTAAATATCTCCACTGAGATTAAGAAAAGCAGTAGCTTAATAAATTAAGTACTTCCTGGTATGGTTACTGTACTGGTAACTGCCCAAAAGAATCTGCAATGTGGTGAGGGAACAGAGAAAAAATCTCATTTAGGACCTGCACTTACGAAGGGAGTAGGCAGCTGTATATCAGGGAGTAAAACTTCTGAGAATAAAAACAGCTGGAGCTTGTTAAGGTAATTACACAGGGGAAAGGATAATGTACTGGGCACTCCTCAGAAGAATCTGATTTGTGGTGAGTGGAGAGAGATAAAAGCTCATTTAGGAACGACATGAACATGCTGCGTAGGTAGCTGTTTATCAGTAAATATCTCCACTGAGATTAAGAAAAGCAGTAGCTTAATAAATTAAGTACTTCCTGGTATGGTTACTGTACTGGAAACTCCCCAGAAGAATCTGGATTGTGGTGAGGGAACAGAGAAAAAAGCTCATTTAGGACCTGCATTACGAAGGGGTAGGCAGCTGTATATCAGGGAGTAAACCTTCTGAGAATAAAAACAGCTGGAGCTTGTTAAGGTAATTACACAGGGGAAAGGATAATGTACTGGGAACTCCTCAGAAGAATCTGATTTGTGGTGAGGGGAGAGAGATAAAAGCTCATTTAGGAACGACATGTACGTGCTGCATACATAGCTGTTTATCTTTAAATATCTCCACTGAGATTAAGAGAAGCAGTAGCTAAATAAATTAAGTACTTCCTGGTATGGATACTGTACTGGTAACTCCCCAAAGAATCTGGATTGTGGTGAGGGAACAGAGAAAAAAGCTCATTTAGGACCTGCACTTACGAAGGAGGTAGGCAGCTGTATATCAGGGAGTAAACCATCTGAGAATAAAAACAGCTGGAGCTTGTTAAGGTAATTACACAGGGGAAAGGATAATGTACTGGGAACTTCTCAGAAGAATCTGATTGTGGTGAGGGGAGAGAGATAAAAGCTCATTTAGGAACGACATGAACATGCTGTGTAGGTAGCTCTTTATCAGTAAATTCCTCCACTGAGATTAAGAAAAGCAGTAGCTTAATAAATTAAGAACTTCCTGGTATGGTTACTGTACTGGTAACTCCCCAAAAGAATCTGGATTGTGGTGAGGGAACAGAGAATAAAGCTCATTTAGGACTTGCACTTACGAAGGGGTTAGGCACCTGTATATCAGGGAGTAAACCTTCTGAGAATAAAAACAGCTGAGCTTGTTAAGGTAATTACACAGGGGAAAGGATAATGTACTGGGAACTCCTGAGAAGAATCTGATTTTTGATGAGGGGAGAGAGATAAAAGCTCATTTAGGAACGACATGAACATGCTGCATAGGTTGCTGCTTATCAGTAAATATCTCCACTGAGATTAAGAAAAGCAGTAGCTTAATGAATTAAGTACTTCCTGGTATGGTTACTGTACTGGTAACTCCCCAAAAGAATCTGGATTGTGGTGAGGGAACAGAGAAAAAAGCTCATTTAGGACCGCCACTTACGAAGTGGGTAGGCAGCTGTATATCAGGGAGTAATCCTTCTGAGAATAAAAACAGCTGGAGCTTGTTAAGGTAATTACACAGGGGAAAGGATAATGTACTGGGAACTTCACAGAAGAATCTGATTTGTCGTGAGGGGAGAGAGAAGAAAGCTCATTTAGGAACGACATGAACATGCTGCATAGGTTGCTGTTTATCAGTAAATATCTCCACAGAGATTAAAAAACCAGTAGCTTAATAAATTAAGTACTTCCTGGTATGGTTACTGTACTGTTAACTCCCCAAAAGAATCTGGATTGTGGTGAGGGAACAGAGAAAAATGCTCATTTAGGACCTGCACTTACGAAGGGGGTAGGCAGCTGTTTATCAGGGAGTAAACCTTCTGAGAATAAAAACAGCTGGAGCTTGTTCAGGTAATTACACAGGGGAAAGGATAATGTACTGGGAACTCCTCAGAAGAATCTTATTTGTGGTGAGGGGAGAGAGATAAAAGCTCATTTATGAACGACATGAACATGCTGCGTAGATAGCTGTTTATCAGTAAATATCTCCACTGAGATTAAGAAAAGCAGTAGATAATAAATTAAGTACTTCCTGGTATGGTTACTGTACTGGTAACTCCCCAAAAGAATCAGGATTGTGGTGAGGGAACAGAGAAAAAAGCTCATTTAGGACCTGCACTTAGGAAGGGGGTAGGCAGCTGTATATCAGGGAGTAACCTTCTGAGAATAAAAACAGCTGGAACTTGTTAAGGTAATTACACAGGGGAAAGGATAATGTACTGGGAACTCCTCAGAAAAATCTGATTTGTGGTGAGGGGAGAGAGATAAAAGGTCATTTAGGAACGACATGAACATGCTGCTTATGTAGATGTTTATCAGTAAATATCTCCACTGAGATTAAGAAAAGCAGTAGCTTAATAAATTAAGTACTTCCTGGTATGGTAACTGTACTGGTAACTCCCCAAAAGAATCTGGATTGTGGTGAGGGAACAGAGAAAAAAAGCTCATTTAGGACCGCCACTTACGAAGGGGGTAGGCAGCTGTATATCAGGGAGTAATCCTTCTGAGAATAAAAACAGCTGGAGCTTGTTAAGGTAATTACACAGGGGAAAGGATAATGTACTGGGAACTCCTGAGAAGAATCTGATTTTTGATAAGGGGAGAGAGATAAAAGCTCATTTAGGAACGACATGAACATGCTGCATAGGTTGCTGTTTATCAGTAAATATCTCCACTGAGATTAAGAAAAGCAGTAGCTTAATAAATTAGGTACTTCCTGGTATGGTTACTGTACTGGTAACTCCCCAAAAGAATCTGGATTGTGGTGAGGGAACAGAGAAAAAAGCTCATTTAGGACCGCCACTTACGAAGGGGGTAGGCAGCTGTATATCAGGGAGTAAACCTTCTGAGAATAAAAACAGCTGGAGCTTGTTAAGGTAATTACACAGGGGAAAGGATAATGTACTGGGAACTTCACAGAAGAATCTGATTTGTCGTGAGGGGAGAGAGATGAAAGCTCATTTAGGAACGACATGAACATGCTGCATAGGTTGCTGTTTATCAGTAAATATCTCCACTGAGATTAAGAAAAGCAGTAGCGTAATAAATTAAGTACTTCCTGGATGGTTACTGTACTGGAAACTCCCCAAAAGAATCTGGATTGTGGTGAGGGAACAGAGAAAAAAGCTCATTTAGGATCTGCACTTACGAAGGGGGTAGGCAGCTGTATATCAGGGAGTAACCCTTCTGAGTATAAAACATCTGGAGCTTGTTAAGGTAATTACACAGGGAAAGGATAATGTACTGGGAACTCCTCAGAAGAATCTGATTTGTGGTGAGGGGAGAGAGATAAAAGCTCATTTAGGAACGACATGAACATGCTGCGTAGGTAGCTGTTTATCAGTAAATATCTCCACTGAGATTAAGAAAAGCAGTAGCTTAATAAATTAAGTAATCCTGGTATGGTTACTGTACTGGTAACACCCCAAAAGAATCTGGATTGTGGTGAGGGAATAGAGAAAAAAGCTCATTTAGGACCTGCACGTACGAAGGTGGTAGGCAGCTGTATATCAGGGAGTAAACCTTCTGAGAATAAAAACAGCTGGAGCTTGTTAAGGTAATTACACAGGGGAAAGGATAATGTACTGGGAACTCCTCAGAAGAATCTGATTTGTGGTGAGGGGAGAGCGATAAAAGCTAGTTTAGGAACGACATGAACATGCTGGGTAGGTAGCTGTTTATCAGTAAATATCTCCACAGAGATTAAGAAAAGCAGTAGATTAATAAATTAAGTACTTCCTGGTATGGTTACTGTACTGGTAACTCCCCAAAAGAATCTGGATTGTGGTGAGGGAACAGAGAAAAAAGTTCATTTAGGACCTGCACTTACGAAGGGGGTAGGCAGCTGTAAATCAGGAGTAAACCTTCTGAGTATAAAAATAGCTGGAGCTTGTTAAGGTAATTACACAGGGGAAAGGATCATGTACTGGGAACTCCTCAGAAGAATCTGATTTGTGGTGAGGGGAGAGAGATAAAAGCTCATTTAAGAACGACATGTACATGCTACGTAGGTAGCTGTTTATCAGTAAATATCTCCACTGAGATTAAGAAAAGCAGTAGCTTAATAAATTAAGTACTTCCTGGTATGGTTACTGTACTGGTAACTGCCCAAAAGAATCTGCATTGTGGTGAGGGAACAGAGAAAAAATCTCATTTAGGACCTGCACTTACGAAGGGGGTAGGCAGCTGTATATCAGGGAGTAAACCTTCTGAGAATAAAAACAGCTGGAGCTTGTTAAGGTAATTACACAGGGGAAAGGATCATGTACTGGGAACTCCTCAGAAGAATCTGATTTGTGGTGAGTGGAGAGAGATAAAAGCTCATTTAGGAACGACATGAACATGCTGCGTAGGTAGCTGTTTATCAGTAAATATCTCCACTGAGATTAAGAAAAGCAGTAGCTTAATAAATTAAGTACTTCCTGGTATGGTTACTGTACTGGAAACTCCCCAAAAGAATCTGGATTGTGGTGAGGGAACAGAGAAAAAAGCTCATTTAGGACCTGCACTTACGAAGGGGGTAGGCAGCTGTATATGAGGGAGTTAACCTTCTGAGAATAAAAACAGCTGGAGCTTGTTAAGGTAATTACACAGGGGAAAGGTAATGTACTGGGAAATCCTCAGAAGAATCTGACTTGTGGTGAGGGGAGAGAGATAAAAGCTCATTTAGGAACGACATGAACATGCTGCGTAGATAGCTGTTTATCAGTAAATATCTCCACTGAGATTAAGAAAAGCAGTAGCTTCATAAATTAAGTACTTCCTGGTATGGTAACTGTACTGGTAACTCCCCAAAAGATTCTGGATTGTGGTGAGGGAACAGAGAAAAAAGATCATTTAGGACCTGCATTACGAGGGGGTAGGCAGCTGTATATCAGGGAGTAAACCTTCTGAGAATAAAAACAGGTGGAGCTTGTTAAGGTAATTACACAGGGGAAAGGATAATGTACTGGGAACTCCTCAGAAGAATCTGATTTGTTGTGAGGGGAGAGAGATAAAAGCTCATTTAGGAACGACATGTACGTGCTGCATACGAAGCTGTTTATCTTTAAATATCTCCACTGAGATTAAGAGAAGCAGTAGCTAAATAAATTAAGTACTTCCTGGTATGGATACTGTACTGGTAACTCCCCAAAGAATCTGGATTGTGGTGAGGGAACAGAGAAAAAAGCTCATTTAGGACCTGCACTTACGAAGGAGGTAGGCAGCTGTATATCAGGGAGTAAACCATCTGAGAATAAAAACAGCTGGAGCTTGTTAAGGTAATTACACAGGGGAAAGGATAATGTACTGGGAACTCCTCAGAAGAATCTGATTGTGGTGAGGGGAGAGAGATAAAAAGCTCATTTAGGAACGACATGAACATGCTGTGTAGGTAGCTCTTTATCAGTAAATACCTCCACTGAGATTAAGAAAAGCAGTAGCTTAATAAATTAAGTACTTCTGGTATGGTTACTGTACTGGTAACTCCCCAAAAGAATCTGGATTGTGGTGAGGGAACAGAGAATAAAGCTCATTAGCACTTGCACTTACGAAGGGGTTAGGCACCTGTATATCAGGGAGTAAACCTTCTGAGAATAAAAACAGCTGGAGCTTGTTAAGGTAATTACACAGGGGAAAGGATAATGTACTGGGAACTCCTGAGAAGAATCTTATTTTTGATGAGGGGAGAGAGATAAAAGCTCATTTAGGAACGACATGAACATGCTGCATAGGTTGCTGTTTATCAGTAAATATCTCCACTGAGATTAAGAAAAGCAGTAGCTTAATAAATTAAGTACTTCCTGGTATGGTTACTGTACTGGTAACTCCCCAAAAGAATCTGGATTGTGGTGAGGGAACAGAGAAAAAATTCTCATTTAGGACCGCCACTTACGAAGGGGGTAGGCAGCTGTATATCAGGGAGTAAACCTTCTGAGAATAAAAACAGCTGGAGCTTGTTAAGGTAATTACACAGGGGAAAGGATAATGTACTGGGAACTGCACAGAAGAATCTGATTTGTCGTGAGGGGAGAGAGATGAAAGCTCATTTAGGAACGACATGAACATGCTGCATAGGTTGCTGTTTATCAGTAAATATCTCCACTGAGATTAAAAAAGCAGTAGCTTAATAAATTAAGTACTTCCTGGTATGGTTACTGTACTGGTAACTCCCCAAAAGAATCTGGATTGTGGTGAGGGAACAGAGAAAAATGCTCATTTATGACGTGCACTTACGAAGGGGGTAGGCAGCTGTTTATCAGGGAGTAAACCTTCTGAGAATAAAAACAGCTGGAGCTTGTTCAGGTAATTACACAGGGGAAAGGATAATGTACTGGGAACTTCTCAGAAGAATCTGATTTGTGGTGAGGGGAGAGAGATAAAAGCTCATTTAGGAACGACATGAACATGCTGCATATGTAGCTGTTTATCAGTAAATATCTCCACTGAGATTAAGAAAAGCAGTAGCGTAATAAATTAAGTACTTCCTGGATGGTTACTGTACTGGAAACTCCCCAAAAGAATCTGGATTGTGGTGAGGGAACAGAGAAAAAAGCTCATTTAGGATCTGCACTTACGAAGGGGGTAGGCAGCTGTATATCAGGGAGTAACCCTTCTGAGTATAAAAACATCTGGAGCTTGTTAAGGTAATTACACAGGGAAAGGATAATGTACTGGGAACTCCTCAGAAGAATCTGATTTGTGGTGAGGGGAGAGAGATAAAAGCTCATTTAGGAACGACATGAACATGCTGCGTAGGTAGCTGTTTATCAGTAAATATCTCCACTGAGATTAAGAAAAGCAGTAGCTTAATAATTAAGTAATCCTGGTATGGTTACTGTACTGGTAACACCCCAAAAGAATCTGGATTGTGGTGAGGGAATAGAGAAAAAAGCTCATTTAGGACCTGCACGTACGAAGGTGGTAGGCAGCAGTATATCAGGGAGTAAACCTTCTGAGAATAAAAACAGCTGGAGCTTGTTAAGGTAATTACACAGGGGAAAGGATAATGTACTGGGAACTCCTCAGAAGAATCTGATTTGTGGTGAGGGGAGAGCGATAAAAGCTAGTATAGGAACGACATGAACATGCTGCGTAGGTAGCTGTTTATCAGTAAATATCTCCACCGAGATTAAGAAAAGCAGTAGCTTAATAAATTAAGTACTTCCTGGTATGGTTACTGTACTGGTAACTACCCAAAAGAATCTGGATTGTGGTGAGGGAACAGAGAAAAAAGTTCATTTAGGACCTGCACTTACGAAGGGGGTAGGCAGCTGTAAATCAGGGAGTAAACCTTCTGAGTATAAAAATAGCAAGAGCTTGTTAAGGTAATTACACAGGGGAAAGGATCATGTACTGGGAAATCCTCAGAAGAATCTGATTTGTGGTGAGAGGAGAGAGATAAAAGCTCATTTAGGAACGACATGTACATGCTACGTAGGTAGCTGTTTATCAGTAAATATCTCCACTGAGATTAAGAAAAGCAGTAGCTTAATAAATTAAGTACTTCCTGGTATGGTTACTGTACTGGTAACTGCCCAAAAGAATCTGCAATGTGGTGAGGGAACAGAGAAAAAATCTCATTTAGGACCTGCACTTACGAAGGGAGTAGGCAGCTGTATATCAGGGAGTAAAACTTCTGAGAATAAAAACAGCTGGAGCTTGTTAAGGTAATTACACAGGGGAAAGGATAATGTACTGGGCACTCCTCAGAAGAATCTGATTTGTGGTGAGTGGAGAGAGATAAAAGCTCATTTAGGAACGACATGAACATGCTGCGTAGGTAGCTGTTTATCAGTAAATATCTCCACTGAGATTAAGAAAAGCAGTAGCTTAATAAATTAAGTACTTCCTGGTATGGTTACTGTACTGGAAACTCCCCAGAAGAATCTGGATTGTGGTGAGGGAACAGAGAAAAAAGCTCATTTAGGACCTGCATTACGAAGGGGGTAGGCAGCTGTATATCAGGGAGTAAACCTTCTGAGAATAAAAACAGCTGGAGCTTGTTAAGGTAATTACACAGGGGAAAGGATAATGTACTGGGAACTCCTCAGAAGAATCTGATTTGTGGTGAGGGGAGAGAGATAAAAGCTCATTTAGGAACGACATGTACGTGCTGCATACATAGCTGTTTATCTTTAAATATCTCCACTGAGATTAAGAGAAGCAGTAGCTAAATAAATTAAGTACTTCCTGGTATGGATACTGTACTGGTAACTCCCCAAAGAATCTGGATTGTGGTGAGGGAACAGAGAAAAAAGCTCATTTAGGACCTGCACTTACGAAGGAGGTAGGCAGCTGTATATCAGGGAGTAAACCATCTGAGAATAAAAACAGCTGGAGCTTGTTAAGGTAATTACACAGGGGAAAGGATAATGTACTGGGAACTTCTCAGAAGAATCTGATTGTGGTGAGGGGAGAGAGATAAAAGCTCATTTAGGAACGACATGAACATGCTGTGTAGGTAGCTCTTTATCAGTAAATTCCTCCACTGAGATTAAGAAAAGCAGTAGCTTAATAAATTAAGAACTTCCTGGTATGGTTACTGTACTGGTAACTCCCCAAAAGAATCTGGATTGTGGTGAGGGAACAGAGAATAAAGCTCATTTAGGACTTGCACTTACGAAGGGGTTAGGCACCTGTATATCAGGGAGTAAACCTTCTGAGAATAAAAACAGCTGGAGCTTGTTAAGGTAATTACACAGGGGAAAGGATAATGTACTGGGAACTCCTGAGAAGAATCTGATTTTTGATGAGGGGAGAGAGATAAAAGCTCATTTAGGAACGACATGAACATGCTGCATAGGTTGCTGCTTATCAGTAAATATCTCCACTGAGATTAAGAAAAGCAGTAGCTTAATGAATTAAGTACTTCCTGGTATGGTTACTGTACTGGTAACTCCCCAAAAGAATCTGGATTGTGGTGAGGGAACAGAGAAAAAAGCTCATTTAGGACCGCCACTTACGAAGTGGGTAGGCAGCTGTATATCAGGGAGTAATCCTTCTGAGAATAAAAACAGCTGGAGCTTGTTAAGGTAATTACACAGGGGAAAGGATAATGTACTGGGAACTTCACAGAAGAATCTGATTTGTCGTGAGGGGAGAGAGAAGAAAGCTCATTTAGGAACGACATGAACATGCTGCATAGGTTGCTGTTTATCAGTAAATATCTCCACAGAGATTAAAAAACCAGTAGCTTAATAAATTAAGTACTTCCTGGTATGGTTACTGTACTGTTAACTCCCCAAAAGAATCTGGATTGTGGTGAGGGAACAGAGAAAAATGCTCATTTAGGACCTGCACTTACGAAGGGGGTAGGCAGCTGTTTATCAGGGAGTAAACCTTCTGAGAATAAAAACAGCTGGAGCTTGTTCAGGTAATTACACAGGGGAAAGGATAATGTACTGGGAACTCCTCAGAAGAATCTTATTTGTGGTGAGGGGAGAGAGATAAAAGCTCATTTATGAACGACATGAACATGCTGCGTAGATAGCTGTTTATCAGTAAATATCTCCACTGAGATTAAGAAAAGCAGTAGATAATAAATTAAGTACTTCCTGGTATGGTTACTGTACTGGTAACTCCCCAAAAGAATCAGGATTGTGGTGAGGGAACAGAGAAAAAAGCTCATTTAGGACCTGCACTTAGGAAGGGGGTAGGCAGCTGTATATCAGGGAGTAACCTTCTGAGAATAAAAACAGCTGGAACTTGTTAAGGTAATTACACAGGGGAAAGGATAATGTACTGGGAACTCCTCAGAAAAATCTGATTTGTGGTGAGGGGAGAGAGATAAAAGGTCATTTAGGAACGACATGAACATGCTGCTTATGTAGATGTTTATCAGTAAATATCTCCACTGAGATTAAGAAAAGCAGTAGCTTAATAAATTAAGTACTTCCTGGTATGGTAACTGTACTGGTAACTCCCCAAAAGAATCTGGATTGTGGTGAGGGAACAGAGAAAAAAGCTCATTTAGGACCGCCACTTACGAAGGGGGTAGGCAGCTGTATATCAGGGAGTAATCCTTCTGAGAATAAAAACAGCTGGAGCTTGTTAAGGTAATTACACAGGGGAAAGGATAATGTACTGGGAAATCCTCAGAAGAATCTGATTGTGGTGAGGGGAGAGAGATAAAAGCTCATTTAGGAACGACATGAATATGCTGTGTAGGTAGCTCTTTATCAGTAAATACCTCCACTGAGATTAAGAAAAGCAGTAGCTTCATAAATTAAGTACTTCCTGGTATGGTTACTGTACTGGTAACTCCCCAAAAGAATCTGGGTTGTGGTGAGGGAACAGAGAATAAAGCTCATTTAGGACTTGCACTTACGAAGGGGTTAGGCACCTGTATATCAGGGAGTAAACCTTCTGAGAATAAAAACAGCTGGAGCTTGTTAAGGTAATTACACAGGGGAAAGGATAATGTACTGGGAACTCCTGAGAAGAATCTGATTTTTGATAAGGGGAGAGAGATAAAAGCTCATTTAGGAACGACATGAACATGCTGCATAGGTTGCTGTTTATCAGTAAATATCTCCACTGAGATTAAGAAAAGCAGTAGCTTAATAAATTAGGTACTTCCTGGTATGGTTACTGTACTGGTAACTCCCCAAAAGAATCTGGATTGTGGTGAGGGAACAGAGAAAAAAGCTCATTTAGGACCGCCACTTACGAAGGGGGTAGGCAGCTGTATATCAGGGAGTAAACCTTCTGAGAATAAAAACAGCTGGAGCTTGTTAAGGTAATTACACAGGGGAAAGGATAATGTACTGGGAACTTCACAGAAGAATCTGATTTGTCGTGAGGGGAGAGAGATGAAAGCTCATTTAGGAACGACATGAACATGCTGCATAGGTTGCTGTTTATCAGTAAATATCTCCACTGAGATTAAGAAAAGCAGTAGCGTAATAAATTAAGTACTTCCTGGATGGTTACTGTACTGGAAACTCCCCAAAAGAATCTGGATTGTGGTGAGGGAACAGAGAAAAAAGCTCATTTAGGATCTGCACTTACGAAGGGGGTAGGCAGCTGTATATCAGGGAGTAACCCTTCTGAGTATAAAAACATCTGGAGCTTGTTAAGGTAATTACACAGGGAAAGGATAATGTACTGGGAACTCCTCAGAAGAATCTGATTTGTGGTGAGGGGAGAGAGATAAAAGCTCATTTAGGAACGACATGAACATGCTGCGTAGGTAGCTGTTTATCAGTAAATATCTCCACTGAGATTAAGAAAAGCAGTAGCTTAATAAATTAAGTAATCCTGGTATGGTTACTGTACTGGTAACACCCCAAAAGAATCTGGATTGTGGTGAGGGAATAGAGAAAAAAGCTCATTTAGGACCTGCACGTACGAAGGTGGTAGGCAGCTGTATATCAGGGAGTAAACCTTCTGAGAATAAAAACAGCTGGAGCTTGTTAAGGTAATTACACAGGGGAAAGGATAATGTACTGGGAACTCCTCAGAAGAATCTGATTTGTGGTGAGGGGAGAGCGATAAAAGCTAGTTTAGGAACGACATGAACATGCTGGGTAGGTAGCTGTTTATCAGTAAATATCTCCACAGAGATTAAGAAAAGCAGTAGATTAATAAATTAAGTACTTCCTGGTATGGTTACTGTACTGGTAACTCCCCAAAAGAATCTGGATTGTGGTGAGGGAACAGAGAAAAAAGTTCATTTAGGACCTGCACTTACGAAGGGGGTAGGCAGCTGTAAATCAGGGAGTAAACCTTCTGAGTATAAAAATAGCTGGAGCTTGTTAAGGTAATTACACAGGGGAAAGGATCATGTACTGGGAACTCCTCAGAAGAATCTGATTTGTGGTGAGGGGAGAGAGATAAAAGCTCATTTAAGAACGACATGTACATGCTACGTAGGTAGCTGTTTATCAGTAAATATCTCCACTGAGATTAAGAAAAGCAGTAGCTTAATAAATTAAGTACTTCCTGGTATGGTTACTGTACTGGTAACTGCCCAAAAGAATCTGCATTGTGGTGAGGGAACAGAGAAAAAATCTCATTTAGGACCTGCACTTACGAAGGGGGTAGGCAGCTGTATATCAGGGAGTAAACCTTCTGAGAATAAAAACAGCTGGAGCTTGTTAAGGTAATTACACAGGGGAAAGGATCATGTACTGGGAACTCCTCAGAAGAATCTGATTTGTGGTGAGTGGAGAGAGATAAAAGCTCATTTAGGAACGACATGAACATGCTGCGTAGGTAGCTGTTTATCAGTAAATATCTCCACTGAGATTAAGAAAAGCAGTAGCTTAATAAATTAAGTACTTCCTGGTATGGTTACTGTACTGGAAACTCCCCAAAAGAATCTGGATTGTGGTGAGGGAACAGAGAAAAAAAGCTCATTTAGGACCTGCACTTACGAAGGGGGTAGGCAGCTGTATATGAGGGAGTTAACCTTCTGAGAATAAAAACAGCTGGAGCTTGTTAAGGTAATTACACAGGGGAAAGGTAATGTACTGGGAAATCCTCAGAAGAATCTGACTTGTGGTGAGGGGAGAGAGATAAAAGCTCATTTAGGAACGACATGAACATGCTGCGTAGATAGCTGTTTATCAGTAAATATCTCCACTGAGATTAAGAAAAGCAGTAGCTTCATAAATTAAGTACTTCCTGGTATGGTAACTGTACTGGTAACTCCCCAAAAGATTCTGGATTGTGGTGAGGGAACAGAGAAAAAAGATCATTTAGGACCTGCATTACGAAGGGGGTAGGCAGCTGTATATCAGGGAGTAAACCTTCTGAGAATAAAAACAGGTGGAGCTTGTTAAGGTAATTACACAGGGGAAAGGATAATGTACTGGGAACTCCTCAGAAGAATCTGATTTGTTGTGAGGGGAGAGAGATAAAAGCTCATTTAGGAACGACATGTACGTGCTGCATACGTAGCTGTTTATCTTTAAATATCTCCACTGAGATTAAGAGAAGCAGTAGCTAAATAAATTAAGTACTTCCTGGTATGGATACTGTACTGGTAACTCCCCAAAGAATCTGGATTGTGGTGAGGGAACAGAGAAAAAAGCTCATTTAGGACCTGCACTTACGAAGGAGGTAGGCAGCTGTATATCAGGGAGTAAACCATCTGAGAATAAAAACAGCTGGAGCTTGTTAAGGTAATTACACAGGGGAAAGGATAATGTACTGGGAACTCCTCAGAAGAATCTGATTGTGGTGAGGGGAGAGAGATAAAAGCTCATTTAGGAACGACATGAACATGCTGTGTAGGTAGCTCTTTATCAGTAAATACCTCCACTGAGATTAAGAAAAGCAGTAGCTTAATAAATTAAGTACTTCCTGGTATGGTTACTGTACTGGTAACTCCCCAAAAGAATCTGGATTGTGGTGAGGGAACAGAGAATAAAGCTCATTTAGCACTTGCACTTACGAAGGGGTTAGGCACCTGTATATCAGGGAGTAAACCTTCTGAGAATAAAAACAGCTGGAGCTTGTTAAGGTAATTACACAGGGGAAAGGATAATGTACTGGGAACTCCTGAGAAGAATCTTATTTTTGATGAGGGGAGAGAGATAAAAGCTCATTTAGGAACGACATGAACATGCTGCATAGGTTGCTGTTTATCAGTAAATATCTCCACTGAGATTAAGAAAAGCAGTAGCTTAATAAATTAAGTACTTCCTGGTATGGTTACTGTACTGGTAACTCCCCAAAAGAATCTGGATTGTGGTGAGGGAACAGAGAAAAATTCTCATTTAGGACCGCCACTTACGAAGGGGGTAGGCAGCTGTATATCAGGGAGTAAACCTTCTGAGAATAAAAACAGCTGGAGCTTGTTAAGGTAATTACACAGGGGAAAGGATAATGTACTGGGAACTGCACAGAAGAATCTGATTTGTCGTGAGGGGAGAGAGATGAAAGCTCATTTAGGAACGACATGAACATGCTGCATAGGTTGCTGTTTATCAGTAAATATCTCCACTGAGATTAAAAAAGCAGTAGCTTAATAAATTAAGTACTTCCTGGTATGGTTACTGTACTGGTAACTCCCCAAAAGAATCTGGATTGTGGTGAGGGAACAGAGAAAAATGCTCATTTATGACGTGCACTTACGAAGGGGGTAGGCAGCTGTTTATCAGGGAGTAAACCTTCTGAGAATAAAAACAGCTGGAGCTTGTTCAGGTAATTACACAGGGGAAAGGATAATGTACTGGGAACTTCTCAGAAGAATCTGATTTGTGGTGAGGGGAGAGAGATAAAAGCTCATTTAGGAACGACATGAACATGCTGCATATGTAGCTGTTTATCAGTAAATATCTCCACTGAGATTAAGAAAAGCAGTAGCGTAATAAATTAAGTACTTCCTGGATGGTTACTGTACTGGAAACTCCCCAAAAGAATCTGGATTGTGGTGAGGGAACAGAGAAAAAAGCTCATTTAGGATCTGCACTTACGAAGAGGGTAGGCAGCTGTATATCAGGGAGTAACCCTTCTGAGTATAAAAACATCTGGAGCTTGTTAAGGTAATTACACAGGGAAAGGATAATGTACTGGGAACTCCTCAGAAGAATCTGATTTGTGGTGAGGGGAGAGAGATAAAAGCTCATTTAGGAACGACATGAACATGCTGCGTAGGTAGCTGTTTATCAGTAAATATCTCCACTGAGATTAAGAAAAGCAGTAGCTTAATAAATTAAGTAATCCTGGTATGGTTACTGTACTGGTAACACCCCAAAAGAATCTGGATTGTGGTGAGCGAATAGAGAAAAAAGCTCATTTAGGACCTGCACGTACGAAGGTGGTAGGCAGCAGTATATCAGGGAGTAAACCTTCTGAGAATAAAAACAGCTGGAGCTTGTTAAGGTAATTACACAGGGGAAAGGATAATGTACTGGGAACTCCTCAGAAGAATCTGATTTGTGGTGAGGGGAGAGCGATAAAAGCTAGTATAGGAACGACATGAACATGCTGCGTAGGTAGCTGTTTATCAGTAAATATCTCCACCGAGATTAAGAAAAGCAGTAGCTTAATAAATTAAGTACTTCCTGGTATGGTTACTGTACTGGTAACTACCCAAAAGAATCTGGATTGTGGTGAGGGAACAGAGAAAAAAGTTCATTTAGGACCTGCACTTACGAAGGGGGTAGGCAGCTGTAAATCAGGGAGTAAACCTTCTGAGTATAAAAATAGCAAGAGCTTGTTAAGGTAATTACACAGGGGAAAGGATCATGTACTGGGAAATCCTCAGAAGAATCTGATTTGTGGTGAGAGGAGAGAGATAAAAGCTCATTTAGGAACGACATGTACATGCTACGTAGGTAGCTGTTTATCAGTAAATATCTCCACTGAGATTAAGAAAAGCAGTAGCTTAATAAATTAAGTACTTCCTGGTATGGTTACTGTACTGGTAACTGCCCAAAAGAATCTGCAATGTGGTGAGGGAACAGAGAAAAAATCTCATTTAGGACCTGCACTTACGAAGGGAGTAGGCAGCTGTATATCAGGGAGTAAAACTTCTGAGAATAAAAACAGCTGGAGCTTGTTAAGGTAATTACACAGGGGAAAGGATAATGTACTGGGCACTCCTCAGAAGAATCTGATTTGTGGTGAGTGGAGAGAGATAAAAGCTCATTTAGGAACGACATGAACATGCTGCGTAGGTAGCTGTTTATCAGTAAATATCTCCACTGAGATTAAGAAAAGCAGTAGCTTAATAAATTAAGTACTTCCTGGTATGGTTACTGTACTGGAAACTCCCCAGAAGAATCTGGATTGTGGTGAGGGAACAGAGAAAAAAGCTCATTGAGGACCTGCATTACGAAGGGGGTAGGCAGCTGTATATCAGGGAGTAAACCTTCTGAGAATAAAAACAGCTGGAGCTTGTTAAGGTAATTACACAGGGGAAAGGATAATGTACTGGGAACTCCTCAGAAGAATCTGATTTGTGGTGAGGGGAGAGAGATAAAAGCTCATTTAGGAACGACATGTACGTGCTGCATACATAGCTGTTTATCTTTAAATATCTCCACTGAGATTAAGAGAAGCAGTAGCTAAATAAATTAAGTACTTCCTGGTATGGATACTGTACTGGTAACTCCCCAAAGAATCTGGATTGTGGTGAGGGAACAGAGAAAAAAGCTCATTTAGGACCTGCACTTACGAAGGAGGTAGGCAGCTGTATATCAGGGAGTAAACCATCTGAGAATAAAAACAGCTGGAGCTTGTTAAGGTAATTACACAGGGGAAAGGATAATGTACTGGGAACTTCTCAGAAGAATCTGATTGTGGTGAGGGGAGAGAGATAAAAGCTCATTTAGGAACGACATGAACATGCTGTGTAGGTAGCTCTTTATCAGTAAATTCCTCCACTGAGATTAAGAAAAGCAGTAGCTTAATAAATTAAGAACTTCCTGGTATGGTTACTGTACTGGTAACTCCCCAAAAGAATCTGGATTGTGGTGAGGGAACAGAGAAAAATGCTCATTTAGGACCTGCACTTACGAAGGGGGTAGGCAGCTGTTTATCAGGGAGTAAACCTTCTGAGAATAAAAACAGCTGGAGCTTGTTCAGGTAATTACACAGGGGAAAGGATAATGTACTGGGAACTCCTCAGAAGAATCTTATTTGTGGTGAGGGGAGAGAGATAAAAGCTCATTTATGAACGACATGAACATGCTGCGTAGATAGCTGTTTATCAGTAAATATCTCCACTGAGATTAAGAAAAGCAGTAGATAATAAATTAAGTACTTCCTGGTATGGTTACTGTACTGGTAACTCCCCAAAAGAATCAGGATTGTGGTGAGGGAACAGAGTAAAAAGCTCATTTAGGACCTGCACTTAGGAAGGGGGTAGGCAGCTGTATATCAGGGAGTAACCTTCTGAGAATAAAAACAGCTGGAACTTGTTAAGGTAATTACACAGGGGAAAGGATAATGTACTGGGAACTCCTCAGAAAAATCTGATTTGTGGTGAGGGGAGAGAGATAAAAGGTCATTTAGGATCGACATGAACATGCTGCTTATGTAGATGTTTATCAGTAAATATCTCCACTGAGATTAAGAAAAGCAGTAGCTTAATAAATTAAGTACTTCCTGGTATGGTAACTGTACTGGTAACTCCCCAAAAGAATCTGGATTGTGGTGAGGGAACAGAGAAAAAAGCTCATTTAGGACCGCCACTTACGAAGGGGGTAGGCAGCTGTATATCAGGGAGTAATCCTTCTGAGAATAAAAACAGCTGGAGCTTGTTAAGGTAATTACACAGGGGAAAGGATAATGTACTGGGAAATCCTCAGAAGAATCTGATTGTGGTGAGGGGAGAGAGATAAAAGCTCATTTAGGAACGACATGAATATGCTGTGTAGGTAGCTCTTTATCAGTAAATACCTCCACTGAGATTAAGAAAAGCAGTAGCTTCATAAATTAAGTACTTCCTGGTATGGTTACTGTACTGGTAACTCCCCAAAAGAATCTGGGTTGTGGTGAGGGAACAGAGAATAAAGCTCATTTAGGACTTGCACTTACGAAGGGGTTAGGCACCTGTATATCAGGGAGTAAACCTTCTGAGAATAAAAACAGCTGGAGCTTGTTAAGGTAATTACACAGGGGAAAGGATAATGTACTGGGAACTCCTGAGAAGTATCTGATTTTTGATAAGGGGAGAGAGATAAAAGCTCATTTAGGAACGACATGAACATGCTGCATAGGTTGCTGTTTATCAGTAAATATCTCCACTGAGATTAAGAAAAGCAGTAGCTTAATAAATTAGGTACTTCCTGGTATGGTTACTGTACTGGTAACTCCCCAAAAGAATCTGGATTGTGGTGAGGGAACAGAGAAAAAAGCTCATTTAGGACCGCCACTTACGAAGGGGGTAGGCAGCTGTATATCAGGGAGTAAACCTTCTGAGAATAAAAACAGCTGGAGCTTGTTAAGGTAATTACACAGGGGAAAGGATAATGTACTGGGAACTTCACAGAAGAATCTGATTTGTCGTGAGGGGAGAGAGATGAAAGCTCATTTAGGAACGACATGAACATGCTGCATAGGTTGCTGTTTATCAGTAAATATCGCCACTGAGTTTAAAAAAGCAGTAGCTTAATAAATTAAGTACTTCCTGGTATGGTTACTGTACTGGTAACTCCCCAAAAGAATCTGGATTGTGGTGAGGGAACAGAGAAAAATGCTCATTTAGGACGTGCACTTACGAAGGGGGTAGGCAGCTGTTTATCAGGGAGTAAACCTTCTGAGAATAAAAACAGCTGGAGCTTGTTCAGGTAATTACACAGGGGAAAGGATAATGTACTGGGAACTCCTCAGAAGAATCTGATTTTTGGTGAGGGGAGAGAGATAAAAGCTCATTTAGGAACGACATGAACATGCTGCATATGTAGCTGTTTATCAGTAAATATCTCCACTGAGATTAAGAAAAGCAGTAGCGTAATAAATTAAGTACTTCCTGGATGGTTACTGTACTGGAAACTCCCCAAAAGAATCTGGATTGTGGTGAGGGAACAGAGAAAAAAGCTCATTTAGGATCTGCACTTACGAAGGGGGTAGGCAGCTGTATATCAGGGAGTAAACCTTCTGAGTATAAAAACATCTGGAGCTTGTTAAGGTAATTACACCGGGAAAGGATAATGTACTGGGAACTCCTCAGAAGAATCTGATTTGTGGTGAGGGGAGAGAGATAAAAGCTCATTTAGGAACGACATGAACATGCTGCGTCGGTAGCTGTTTATCAGTAAATATCTCCACTGAGATTAAGAAAAGCAGTAGCTTAATAAATTAAGTAATCCTGGTATGGTTACTGTACTGGTAACACCCCAAAAGAATCTGGATTGTGGTGAGGGAATACAGAAAAAAGGTCATTTAGGACCTGCACGTACGAAGGTGGTAGGCAGATGTATATCAGGGAGTAAACCTTCTGAGAATAAAAACAGCTGGAGCTTGTTAAGGTAATTACGCAGGGGAAAGGATAATGTACTGGGAACTCCTCAGAAGAATCTGATTTGTGGTGAGGGGAGAGCGATAAAAGCTAGTTTAGGAACGACATGAACATGCTGCCTAGGTAGCTGTTTATCAGTAATTATCTCCACTGAGATTAAGAAAAGCAGTAGCTTAATAAATTAAGTACTTCCTGGTATGGTTACTGTACTGGTAACTCCCCAAAAGAATCTGGATTGTGGTGAGGGAACAGAGAAAAAAGTTCATTTAGGACCTGCACTTACGAAGGGGGTAGGCAGCTGTAAATCAAGGAGTAAACCTTCTGAGAATAAAAATAGCTGGAGCTTGTTAAGGTAATTACACAGGGGAAAGGATCATGTACTGGGAACTCCTCAGAAGAATCTGATTTGTGGTGAGGGGAGAGAGATAAAAGCTCATTTAGGAACGATATATACATGCTACGTAGGTAGCTGTTTATCAGTAAATATCTCCACTGAGATTAAGAAAAGCAGTAGCTTAATAAATTTAGTACTTCCTGGTATGGTTACTGTACTGGTAACTGCCCAAAAGAATCTGCATTGTGGTGAGGGAACAGAGAAAAAATCTCTTTTAGGACCTGCACTTACGAAGGGGGTAGGCAGCTGTATATCATGGAGTAAACCTTCTGAGAATAAAAACAGCTGGAGCTTGTTAAGGTAATTACACAGGGGAAAGGATAATGTACTGGGCACTTCTCAGAAGAATCTGATTTGTGGTGAGGGGAGAGAGATAAAAGCTCATTTAGGAACGACATGAACATGCTGCGTAGGTAGCTGTTTATCAGTAAATATCTCCACTGAGATTAAGAAAATCAGTAGCTTAATAAATTAAGTACTTCCTGGTATGGTTACTGTACTGGTAACTCCCCAAAAGAATCTGGATTGTGGTGAGGGAACAGAGAAAAAAGTTCATTTAGGACCTGCACTTACAAAGGGGGTAGGAAGCTGTATATCAGGGAGTAAACATTCTGAGAATAAAAACAGCTGGAGCTTGTTAAGGTAATTACACAGGGGAAAGGATAATGTACTGGGAACTCCTCAGAAGAATCTGATTTTTGGTGAGGGGAGAGAGATAAAAGCTCATTTAGGAACGACATGAACATGCTGCGTGGGTAGCTGTTTATCAGTAAATATCTCCACTGAGATTAAGAAAAGCAGTAGCTTAATAAATTAAGTACTTCCTGGTATGGTTACTGTACTGGTAACTCCACAAAAGAATCTGGATTGTGGTGAGAGAACAGAGAAAAAAGCTCATTTAGGACCTGCAATTACGAAGGGGGTAGGCAGCTGTATATCAGGGAGTATCGCTTCTGAGAAGAAAAACAGCTGGAGCTTGTTAAGGTAATTACACAGGGGAAAGGATAATGTACTGGGAACTCCTCAGAAGAATCTGATTTGTGGTGAGGGGAGAGAGATAATAGCTCATTTAGGAACGACATGAACATGCTGCATACGTAGCTGTTTATCAGTAAATATCTCCACTGAGATTAAGAAAAGCAGTAGCTTAATAAATTAAGTACTTCCTTTTATGGATACTGTAATGGTAACTCCCCAAAAGAATCTGGATTGTGGTGAGGGAACAGAGAAAAAAGCTCATTTAGGAACGACATGAACATGCTGCGAAGGTAGCTGTTTATCAGTAAATTTCTCCACTGAGATTAAGAAAAGCAGTAGCTTAATAAATTAAGTACTTCCTGGTAAGGTTACTGTACTGGTAACTCCCCAAAAGAATCTGGATTGTGGTGAGGGAACAGAGAAAAAAGCTCATTTAGGAACTGCACTTACGAAGGGGGTAGGGAGCTGTATATCAGGGAGTATCGCTTCTGAGAATAAAAACAGCTGGAGCTTGTTAAGGTAATTACACAGGGGAAACGAAAATGTACTGGGAACTCCTCAGAATAATCTGATTTGTGGTGAGGGGAGAGAGATAAAAGCTCATTTAGGAACGACATGAACATGCTGCGTACGTAGCTGTTTATCAGTAAATATCTCCACTGAGATTAAAAAAAGCAGTAGCTTAATAAGTTACTTACTTCCTGGTATGGTAACTGTACTGGTAACTCCCCAAAAGAATCTGGATTGTGGTGAGGGAACAGAGAAAAAAGCTCATTTAGGACCTGCACTTACGAAGATGTTTGGCAGCTGTATATCAGGGAGTAAACCTTCTGAGAATAAGAACAGCTGGAGCTTGTTAAGGTAATTACACAGGGGAAAGGATAATGTACTGGGAACTCCTCAGAAGAATCTGAATTGTGGTGAGGGGAGAGAGATAAAAGCTCATTTAGGAACGTCATGAACATGCTGGGTAGGTAGCTGTTTATCAGTAAATATCTCCACTGAGATTAAGAAAAGCAGTAGATAATAAATTAAGTACTTCCTGGTATGGTTACAGTACTGGTAACTCCCCAAAAGAATCTGGATTGTGGTGAGGGAACAGAGAAAAAAGCTCATTTAGGACCTGCACTTACGAAGGGGGAAGGCAGCTGTATATCAGGGAGTAAACCTTCTGAGAATAAAAACAGCTGGAGCTTGTTAAGGTAATTACACAGGGGAAAGGATAATGTACTGGGAACTCCTCAGAAGAATCTGATTTTTGGTGAGGGCAGAGAGATAAAACCTCATTTAGGAACGACATGAACATGCTGCGTAGGTAGCTGTTTATCAGTAAATATCTCCACTGAGATTAAGAAAAGCAGTAGCTTCATGAATTAAGTACTTCCTGGTATGGTTATTGTACTGGTAATTCCCGAAAAGAATCAGGACTGTGGTGAGGGAACAGAGAAAAAACCTCATTTAGGACCTGCACTTACGAAGTGGGGAGGCAGTTGTATATTAGGGAGGAAACCTTCTGAGAATAATAACAGCTGGAGCTTGTTAAGGTAATTACACAGGGGAAAGGATAATGTACTGGGAACTCCTCAGAAGAATCTGATTTGTGGGGAGGGGAGAGAGATAAAAGCTCATTTAGGAACGACATGAACATGCAGCGTAGGTAGCTGTTTTTCAGTAAATATCTCCACTGAGATTAAGAAAAGCAGTAGCTTAATAAATTAAGTACTTCCTGGTACGGTTACTGTACTTTTAACTCCCCAAAAGAATCTGGATTGTGGTGAGGGAACAGAGAAAAAAGCTCATTGAGGACCTGCACTTACGAAGGGGGTAGGCAGCTGTATATCAGGGAGTAAACCTTCTGAGAATAAAAACAGCTGGAGCTTGTTAAGGTAAAAACACAGGGGAAAGGATAATGTACTGGGAACTCCTCAGAAGAATCTGATTTGTTTTTGAGGGCAGAGAGATAAAAGCTCATTTAGGAACGACATGAACATGCTGCTTATGTAGATGTTTATCAGTAAATATCTCCACTGAGATTAAGAAAAGCAGTAGCTTAATGAATTAAGTACTTCCTGGTATGGTTACTGTACTGGTATTTCCCCAAAAGAATCAGGATTGTGGTGAGGGAACAGAGAAAAAAGCTCATTTAGGACCTGCACTTACGAAGGGGGTAGGCAGCTGTATATCAGGGAGTAAACCTTCTGAGAATAAAAACAGCTGGAGCTTGTTAAGGTAATTACACAGGGTAAAGGATAATGTACTGGGAACTCCTCAGAAGAATCTGATTTGTGGTGAGGGGAGAGAGATAAAAGCTCATTTAGGAACGACATGAACATACTGCGTAGATAGCTGTTTATCAGAAAATATCTCCACTGAGATTAAGAAAAGCAGTAGCTTCATAAATTAAGTACTTCCTGGTATGGTTACTGTACTGGTAACTCCCCAAAAGAATCTGGATTGTGGTGAGGGAACAGAGAAAAAAGCTCATTTAGGACCTGAACTTACGAAGGGGGTAGGCAGCTGTATATCAGGGAGTAAACCTTCTGAGAATAAAAACAGCTGGAGCTTGTTAAGGTAATTACACAGGGGAAAGGATAATGTACTGGGAACTCCTCAGAAAAATCTGAATTGTGGTGAGGGGAAAGAGATAAAAGGTCATTTATGAACGACATGAACGTGCTGCATAGGTAGCTGTTTATCAGTAAATATCTCCACTGAGATTAAAAAAAGCAGTAGCTTAATAAATTAAGTACTTCCTGGTATGGTTACTGTACTGGTAACTCCCCAAAAGAATCTGGATTGTGGTGAGGGAATAGAGAAAAAATCTCATTTAGGACCTGCACTTACGAAGGGGGTAGGCAGCTGTATATCAGGGAATAAACCTTCTGAGAATAAAAACAGCTGGAGCTGGTTAAGGTAATTACACAAGGGAAAGGATAATGTACTGGGAACTCCTCAGAAGAATCTGATTTGTGTTGAGGGGAGAGAGATAAAAGCTCATTTAGGAACGACATGAACATGCTGCGTAGGTAGCTGTTTATCAGTAAATATCTCCACTGAGATTAAGAAAAGCAGTAGCTTAATAAATTAAGTACTTCCTGGTATGGTTACTGTACTGGTAACTCCCCAAAAGAATCTGGATTGTGGTGAGGGAACAGAGAAAAAAGCTCATTTAGGACCTGCACTTACGAAGGGGGTAGGCAGCTGTATATGAGGGAGTAAACCTTCTGAGAATAAAAACAGCTGGAGCTTGTTAAGGTAATTACACAGGGGAAAGGATAATGTACTGGGAACTCCTCAGAAGAATCTGATTTGTGGTGAGGGGAGAGAGATAAAAGCTCATTTAGGAACGACATGAACATGCTGCGTAGGTAGCTGTTTATCAGTAAATATCTCCACTGAGGTTAAGAAAAGCAGTACCTTAATAAATTAAGTACTTCCTGGTATAGTTACTGTACTGGTAACTCCCCAAAAGAATCTGGATTGTGGTGAGGGAACAGAGAAAAAAGCTCATTTAGGACCTGAACTTTCGAAGGGGGTAGGCCGCTGTATATCAGGGAGTAAACCTTCTGAGAATAAAAACAGCTGGAGCTTGTTAAGGTAATTACACAGGGAAAGGATAATGTACTGGGAACTCCTGAGAAAAATCTGATTTGTGGTGAGGGGAGAGAGATAAAAGCTCATTTAGGAACGACATGAACATGCTGCTTAGGTAGCTGTTTATCAGTAAATATCTCCACTGAGATTAAGAAAAGCAGTAGCTTAATAAATTAAGTACTTCCTGGTATGGTAACTGTACTGGTAACTCCCCAAAAGAATCTGGATTGTGGTGAGGGAACAGAGAAAAAAGCTCATTTAGGACCTGCACTTACGAAGGGGGTAGGCAGCTGTATATGAGGGAGTAAACCTTCTGAGAATAAAAACAGCTGGAGCTTGTTAAGGTAATTACACAGGGGAAAGGATAATGTACTGGGAACTCCTTAGAAGAATCTGATTTGTGGTGAGGGGTGAGAGATAAAAGCTCATTTAGGAACGACAGGAACATGCTGCGTAGGTAGCTGTTTATCAGTAAATATCTCCACTGAGATTAAGAAAAGCAGTAGCTTAATAAATTAAGTACTTCCTGGTATGGTTACTGTACTGGTAACTCCCCAAAAGAATCTGGATTGTGGTGAGGGAACACTTCAAAAAGCTCATTTAGGACCTGCACTTACGAAGGGGGTAGGCAGCTGTATATCAGGGAGTAAAGCTTCTGAGAACAAAAACAGCTGGAGCTTGTTAAGGTAATTACACAGGGGAAAGGATAATGTACTGGGAACTCCTCAGAAGAATCTGATTTGTGGTGAGGGGAGAGAGATAAAAGCTCATTTAGGATCGACATGAACATGCTGCCTAGGTAGCTGTTTATCAGTAAATATCTCCACTGAGATTAAGAAAAGCAGTACCTTAATAAATTAAGTACTTCCTGCTATGGATACTGTACTGGTAACTCCCCAAAAGATTCTGGATTGTGGTGACGGAACGGAGAAAAAAGCTCATTTAGGGCCTGCACTTACGAATGGGTAGTCAGCTGTATATCAGGGAGTAAACCTTCTGAGAATAAAAACAGCTGGAGCTTGTTAAGGTAATTACACAGGGGAAAGGATAATGTACTGGGAACTCCTCAGAAGAATCTGATTTGTCGTGAGGGGAGAGAGATAAAAGCTCATTTAGGAATGACATGAACATGCTGCGTAGGTAGCTGTTTATCAGTAAATATATCCACTGAGATTAAGAAAAGCAGTAGCTTAATAAATTAAGTACTTCCTGGTATGGTTACTGTACTGGTAACTCCCCAAAGAATCTGGATTGTGGTGAGGAAATAGAGAAAAAAGCTCATTTAGGACCTGCACTTTCGAAGGCGGTAGGCAGCAGTATATCAGGGAGTAAACCTTCTGAGAATAAAAACAGCTGGAGCTTGTTAAGGTAATTACACAGGGGAAAGGATAATGTACTGGGAGCTCCTCAGAAGAATCTGATTTGTGGTGAGGGGAGAGAGATAAAAGCTCATTTAGGAACGACATGAGCATGCTGCATAGGTAGCTGTTTATCAGTAAATATCTCCACTGAGATTAAGAAAAGCAGTAGCTTAATAAATTAAGTACTTCCTGGTACGGTTACTGTACTGGTAACTCCCCAAAAGAATCTGGATTGTGGTGAGGGAACAGAAAACAAAGCTCATTTAGGACCTGCACTTACGAAGGGGGTAGGCAGCAGTATATCAGGGAGTAAACCTTCTGAGAATAAAAACAGCTGGAGCTTGTTAAGGTATTTACACAGGGGAAAGGATAATGTACTGGGAACTCCTCAGAAGAATCTGATTTGTGGTGAGGGGAGAGAGATAAAAGCTCATTTAGGAACGACATGAACATGCTGCGTAGGTAGCTGTTTATCAGTAAATATCTCCACTGAGATTAAGAAAAGCAGTAGCTTAATAAATTAAGTACTTCCGGGTATGGTTACTGTACTGGTAAGTCCCCAAAAGAATCTGGATTGTGGTGAGGGAACAGAGAAAAAAGCTCATTTAGGACCTGCACTTACGAAGGGGGTAGGCAGCTGTATATCAGGGAGTAAACCTTCTGAGAATAAAAACAGCTGGAGCTTGTTAAGGTAATTACACAGGGGAAAGGATAATGTACTGGGAACTCCTCAGAAGAATCTGATTTGTGGTGAGGGGAGAGAGATAAAAGCTCATTTAGGAACGACATGATCATGCTGCGTAGATAGCTGTTTATTAGTAAGTATCTCCACTGAGATTAAGAAAAGCAGTAGCTTCATAAATTAAGTACTTCCTGGTATGGTTACTGTACTGGTAACTCCCCAAAAGAATCTGGATTGTGGTGAGGGAACAGAGAAAAAAGCTCACTTAGGACCTGCACTTACGAAGGGGGTAGGCAGCTGTATATCAGGGAGTAAACCTTCTGAGAATAAAAACAGCTGGAGCTTGTTAAGGTAATTACACAGGGGAAAGGATAATGTACTGGGAAATCCTCAGAAGAATCTGATTTGTGGTGAGGTGAGAGAGGTAAATCTCATTTAGGAACGACATGAACTTGCTGCGTAGGTAGCTGTTTATCAGTAAATATCTCCACTGAGATTAAGAAAAGCAGTAGCTTAATAAATTAAGTACTTCCTGGTATGGTTACTGTACTGGTAACTCCCCAAAAGAATCTGGATTGTGGTGAGGGAACACTTCAAAAAGCTCATTTAGGACCTGCACTTACGAAGGGGGTAGGCAGCTATATATCAGGGAGTAAACCTCCTGAGAATAAAAACAGCTGGAGCTTGTTAAGGTAATTACACAGAGGAAAGGATAATGTACTGGGAACTCCTCAGAAGAATCTGATTTGTGGTGAGGGGAGAGAGATAAAAGCTCATTTAGGAACGACATGAACATGCTGCGTAGGTAGCTGTTTATCAGAAATATCTCCACTGAGATTAAGAAAAGCAGTAGCTTAATAAATTAAGTACTTCCTGGTATGGTTACTCTACTGGTAACTCCCCAAAAGAATCTGGATTGTGGTGAGGGAACAGAGAAAAAAGGTCATTTAGGACCTGCACTTACGAAGGGGGTAGGCAGCTGTATATCAGGGAGTAAACCTTCTGAGAATAAAAACAGCTGGAGCTTGTTAAGGTAATTACACAGGGGAAAGGATAATGTACTGGGAACTCCTCAGAAGAATCTGATTTGTGGTGAGAGGAGAGAGATATAAGCTCATTTAGGAACGACATGAACATTCTGCGTAGGTAGCTGTTTATCAGTAAATATCTCCACTGAGATTAAGAAAAGCAGTAGCTTAATAAATTCAGTACTTCCTGGTATGGTTACTGTACTGGTAACTCCCCAAAAGAATCTGGATTGTGGTGAGGGAACAGAGAAAAAAGCTCATTTAGGACCTGCACTTACGAAGGGGGTAGGCAGCTGTATATGAGGGAGTAAACCTTCTGAGAATAAAAACAGCTGGAGCTTGTTAAGGTAATTACACAGGGGAAAGGATAATGTACTGGGAACTCCTCAGAAGAATCTGATTTGTGGTGAGGGGAGAGAGATAAAAGCTCATTTAGGAACGACATGAACATGCTGCCTAGGTAGCTGTTTATCAGTAAATATCTCCACTGAGATTAAGAAAAGCAGTACCTTAATAAATTAAGTACTTCCTGCTATGGATACTGTACTGGTAACTCCCCAAAAGATTCTGGATTGTGGTGACGGAACGGAGAAAAAAGCTCATTTAGGGCCTGCACTTACGAATGGGTAGTCAGCTGTATATCAGGGAGTAAACCTTCTGAGAATAAAAACAGCTGGAGCTTGTTAAGGTAATTACACAGGGGAAAGGATAATGTACTGGGAACTCCTCAGAAGAATCTGATTTGTGGTGAGGGGAGAGAGATAAAAGCTCATTTAGGAACGACATGAACATGCTGCGTAGGTAGCTGTTTATCAGTAAATATCTCCACTGAGGTTAAGAAAAGCAGTACCTTAATAAATTAAGTACTTCCTGGTATAGTTACTGTACTGGTAACTCCCCAAAAGAATCTGGATTGTGGTGAGGGAACAGAGAAAAAAGCTCATTTAGGACCTGAACTTACGAAGGGGGTAGGCCGCTGTATATCAGGGAGTAAACCTTCTGAGAATAAAAACAGCTGGAGCTTGTTAAGGTAATTACACAGGGAAAGGATAATGTACTGGGAACTCCTGAGAAAAATCTGATTTGTGGTGAGGGGAGAGAGATAAAAGCTCATTTAGGAACGACATGAACATGCTGCTTAGGTAGCTGTTTATCAGTAAATATCTCCACTGAGATTAAGAAAAGCAGTAGCTTAATAAATTAAGTACTTCCTGGTATGGTAACTGTACTGGTAACTCCCCAAAAGAATCTGGATTGTGGTTAGGGAACAGAGAAAAAAGCTCATTTAGGACCAGCACTTACGAAGGGGGTAGGCAGCTGTATATGAGGGAGTAAACCTTCTGAGAATAAAAACAGCTGGAGCTTGTTAAGGTAATTACACAGGGGAAAGGATAATGTACTGGGAACTCCTTAGAAGAATCTGATTTGTGGTGAGGGGTGAGAGATAAAAGCTCATTTAGGAACGACAGGAACATGCTGCGTAGGTAGCTGTTTATCAGTAAATATCTCCACTGAGATTAAGAAAAGCAGTAGCTTAATAAATTAAGTACTTCCTGGTATGGTTACTGTACTGGTAACTCCCCAAAAGAATCTGGATTGTGGTGAGGGAACACTTCAAAAAGCTCATTTAGGACCTGCACTTACGAAGGGGGTAGGCAGCTGTATATCAGGGAGTAAAGCTTCTGAGAACAAAAACAGCTGGAGCTTGTTAAGGTAATTACACAGGGGAAAGGATAATGTTCTGGGAACTCCTCAGAAGAATATGATTTGTGGTGAGGGGAGAGAGATAAAAGCTCATTTAGGATCGACATGAACATGCTGCCTAGGTAGCTGTTTATCAGTAAATATCTCCACTGAGATTAAGAAAAGCAGTACCTTAATAAATTAAGTACTTCCTGCTATGGATACTGTACTGGTAACTCCCCAAAAGATTCTGGATTGTGGTGACGGAACGGAGAAAAAAGCTCATTTAGGGCCTGCACTTACGAATGGGTAGTCAGCTGTATATCAGGGAGTAAACCTTCTGAGAATAAAAACAGCTGGAGCTTGTTAAGGTAATTACACAGGGGAAAGGATAATGTACTGGGAACTCCTCAGAAGAATCTGATTTGTCGTGAGGGGAGAGAGATAAAAGCTCATTTAGGAACGACATGAACATGCTGCGTAGGTAGCTGTTTATCAGTAAATATATCCACTGAGATTAAGAAAAGCAGTAGCTTAATAAATTAAGTACTTCCTGGTATGGTTACTGTACTGGTAACTCCCCAAAGAATCTGGATTGTGGTGAGGAAATAGAGAAAAAAGCTCATTTAGGACCTGCACTTACGAAGGCGGTAGGCAGCAGTATATCAGGGAGTAAACCTTCTGAGAATAAAAACAGCTGGAGCTTGTTAAGGTAATTACACAGGGGAAAGGATAATGTACTGGGAGCTCCTCAGAAGAATCTGATTTGTGGTGAGGGGAGAGAGATAAAAGCTCATTTAGGAACGACATGAGCATGCTGCATAGGTAGCTGTTTATCAGTAAATATCTCCACTGAGATTAAGAAAAGCAGTAGCTTAATAAATTAAGTACTTCCTGGTACGGTTACTGTACTGGTAACTCCCCAAAAGAATCTGGATTGTGGTGAGGGAACAGAAAACAAAGCTCATTTAGGACCTGCACTTACGAAGGGGGTAGGCAGCAGTATATCAGGTAGTAAACCTTCTGAGAATAAAAACAGCTGGAGCTTGTTAAGGTATTTACACAGGGGAAAGGATAATGTACTGGGAACTCCTCAGAAGAATCTGATTTGTGGTGAGGGGAGAGAGATAAAAGCTCATTTAGGAACGACATGAACATGCTCCGTAGGTAGCTGTTTATCAGTAAATATCTCCACTGAGATTAAGAAAAGCAGTAGCTTAATAAATTAAGTACTTCCGGGTATGGTTACTGTACTGGTAAGTCCCCAAAAGAATCTGGATTGTGGTGAGGGAACAGAGAAAAAAGCTCATTTAGGACCTGCACTTACGAAGGGGGTAGGCAGCTGTATATCAGGGAGTAAACCTTCTGAGAATAAAAACAGCTGGAGCTTGTTAAGGTAATTACACAGGGGAAAGGATAATGTACTGGGAACTCCTCAGAAGAATCTGATTTGTGGTGAGGGGAGAGAGATAAAAGCTCATTTAGGAACGACATGAACATGCTGCGTAGATAGCTGTTTATTAGTAAGTATCTCCACTGAGATTAAGAAAAGCAGTAGCTTCATAAATTAAGTACTTCCTGGTATGGTTACTGTACTGGTAACTCCCCAAAAGAATCTGGATTGTGGTGAGGGAACAGAGAAAAAAGCTCACTTAGGACCTGCACTTACGAAGGGGGTAGGCAGCTGTATATCAGGGAGTAAACCTTCTGAGAATAAAAACAGCTGGAGCTTGTTAAGGTAATTACACAGGGGAAAGGATAATGTACTGGGAAATCCTCAGAAGAATCTGATTTGTGGTGAGGTGAGAGAGGTAAATCTCATTTAGGAACGACATGAACTTGCTGCGTAGGTAGCTGTTTATCAGTAAATATCTCCACTGAGATTAAGAAAAGCAGTAGCTTAATAAATTAAGTACTTCCTGGTATGGTTACTGTACTGGTAACTCCCCAAAAGAATCTGGATTGTGGTGAGGGAACACTTCAAAAAGCTCATTTAGGACCTGCACTTACGAAGGGGGTAGGCAGCTATATATCAGGGAGTAAACCTCCTGAGAATAAAAGCAGCTGGAGCTTGTTAAGGTAATTACACAGAGGAAAGGATAATGTACTGGGAACTCCTCAGAAGAATCTGATTTGTGGTGAGGGGAGAGAGATAAAAGCTCATTTAGGAACGACATGAACATGCTGCGTAGGTAGCTGTTTATCAGAAATATCTCCACTGAGATTAAGAAAAGCAGTAGCTTAATAAATTAAGTACTTCCTGGTATGGTTACTCTACTGGTAACTCCCCAAAAGAATCTGGATTGTGGTGAGGGAACAGAGAAAAAAGGTCATTTAGGACCTGCACTTACGAAGGGGGTAGGCAGCTGTATATCAGGGAGTAAACCTTCTGAGAATAAAAACAGCTGGAGCTTGTTAAGGTAATTACACAGGGGAAAGGATAATGTACTGGGAACTCCTCAGAAGAATCTGATTTGTGGTGAGAGGAGAGAGATATAAGCTCATTTAGGAACGACATGAACATTCTGCGTAGGTAGCTGTTTATCAGTAAATATCTCCACTGAGATTAAGAAAAGCAGTAGCTTAATAAATTAAGTACTTCCTGGTATGGTTACTGTACTGGTAACTCCCCAAAAGAATCTGGATTGTGGTGAGGGAACAGAGAAAAAAGCTCATTTAGGACCTGCACTTACGAAGGGGGTAGGCAGCTGTATATCAGGGAGTAAACCTTCTGAGAATAAAAACAGCTGGAGCTTGTTAAGGTAATTACACAGGGGAAAGGATAATGTACTGGGAACTCCTCAGAAGAATCTGATTTGTTGTGAGGGGAGAGAGATAAAAGCTCCTTTAGGAACGACATGAACATGCTGCGTAGGTAGCTGTTTATCAGTAAATATCTCCACTGAGATTAACAAAAGCAGTAGCTTAATAAATTAAGTACTACCTGGTATGGTTACTGTACTGGTAACTCCCCAAAAGAATCTGGATTGTGGTGAGGGAACAGAGAAAAAAGCTCATTTAGGACCTGCACTTACGAAGTGGGTAGGCAGCTGTATATCAGGGAGTAAACCTTCTGAGAATAAAAACAGCTGGAGCTTGTTAAGGTAATTACACAGGGGAAAGGATAATGTACTGGGGACTCCTGAGAAGAATCTGATTTGTGGTGAGAGGAAGGGATAAATGCTCATTTAGGAACGACATGGACATTCTGAGTAGGTAGCTGTTTATCATTAAATATCTCCACTGAGATTAAGAAAAGCAGTAGCTTAATAAATTAAGTACTTCCTGGTATGGTTACTGTACTGGTAACTCCCCAAAAGAATCTGGATTGTGGTGAGGGAACAAGGAAAAAGCGCATTTAGGACCTGCACTTACGAAGGGGGTACGCAGCTGTATATAAGGGAGTAAACCTTCTGAGAATAAAAACAGCTGGAGCTTGTTAAGGTAATTACACAGGGGAAAGGATAATGTACTGGGAACTCCTCAGAAGAATCTGATTTGTTGTGAGGGGAGAGAGATAAAAGCTCTTTTAGGAACGACATGAACATGCTGGGTAGGTAGCTGTTTATCAGTAAATATCTCCACTGAGATTAACAAAAGCAGTAGCTTAATAAATTAAGTACTTCCTGGTATGGTTACTGTACTGGTAACTCCCCAAAAGAATCTGGATTGTGGTGAGGGAACAGAGAAAAAAGCTCATTTAGGACCTGCACTTACGAAGGGGGTAGGCAGCTGTATATCAGGAAGTAACCTTCTGAGAATAGAAACAGCTGGAGCTTGTTAAGGTATTTACACAGGGGAAAGGATAATGTACTGGGAACTACTCAGAAGAATCTGATTTGTGGTGAGGGGAGAGAGATAAAAGCTCATTTAGGAACGACATGAACATGCTGCATAGGTAGCTGTTTATCAGTAAATATCTCCACTGAGATTAAGAAAAGCAGTAGCTTAATGAATTAAGTACTTCCTGGTATGGTTACTGTACTGGTAACTCCCCAAAAGAATCTGGATTGTGGTGAGGGAACAGAGAAAAAAGCTCATTTAGGACCTGCACTTCCGAAGGGGGTAGGCAGCTGTATATCAGGGAGTAAACCTTCTGAGAATAAAAACAGCTGGAGCTTGTTAAGGTAATTACACAGTGGAAAGGATAATGTACTGGGAACTCCTCAGAAAAATCTGATTTGTGGTGAGAGGAGAGAGATAAAAGCTCATTTCGGAACGACATGAACATTCTGCGTAGGTAGCTGTTTATCAGTAAATATCTCCACTGAGATTAAGAAAAGCAGTAGCTTTATAAATTAAGTACTTCCTGGTGTGGTTACTGTACTGGTAACTCCCCAAAAGAATCTGGATTGTGGTGAGGGAACAGAGAAAAAAGCTCATTTAGGACCTGCACTTACGAAGGGGGTAGGCAGCTGTATATCAGGGAGTAAACCTTCTGAGAATAAAAGCAGCTGGAGCTTGTTAAGGTAATTACACAGGGGAAAGGATAATGTACTGGGAACTCCTCAGAAGAATCCAAATTGTGGTGAAGGGAGAGAGATAAAAGCTCATTTAGGAACGACATGAACATGCTGCGTACGTAGCTGTTTATCAGTAAATATCTCCACTGAGATTAAGAAAAGCAATAGCTTAATAAATTAAGTACTTCCTGGTATGGTTACTGTACTGGTAACTCCCCAAAAGAATCTGGATTGTGGTGAGGGAACAGAGAAAAAAGCTCATTTAGGACCTGCACTTACGAAGGGGGTAGGCAGCTGTATATCAGGGAGTAAACCTTCTGAGAATAAAAACAGCTGGACCCTGTTCAGGTAATTACACAGGCTAAAGGATAATGTACTGGGAACTCCTCAGAAGAATCTGACTTGTGGTGAGGGGAGAGAGATAAAAGCTCATTTAGGAACGACATGAACATGCTGCGTAGGTAGCTGTTTATCAGTAAATATCTCCACTGAGATTAAGAAAAGCAGTAGCTTAATAAATTAAGTACTTCCTGGTATGGTTACTGTACTGGTAACTCCCCAAAAGAATCTGGATTGTGGTGAGGGAACAGAGAAAAAAGCTCATTTAGGACCTGCACTTACGAAGAGGGTAGGCAGCTGTATATCAGGGAGTAAACCTTCTGAGAATAAAAACAGCTGGACCTTGTTAAGGTAATTACACAGGGGAAAGGATAATGTACTGGGAACTCCTCAGAAGAATCTGATTTGTGGTGAGGGGAGAGACATAAAAGCTCATTTAGGAACGAGATGAACTTGTGCGTACGTACCTGTTTATCAGTAAATATCTCCACTTAGAATAAGAAAAGCAGTAGCTTAATAAATTAAGTACTTCCTGGAATGGTTACTGACTGGTAACTCCCCAAAAGAATCTGGATTGTGGTGAGGGAACAGAGAAAACAGCTCATTTAGGACCTGCACTAAGAAGTGGGTAGGCAGCAGTATATCAGGGAGTAAACCTTCTGAGAATAAAAACAGCTGGAGCTTGTTAAGGTAATTACACAGGGGAAAGGATAATGTACTGGGAACTTCTCACAAGAATCTGATTTGTGGTGAGGGGAGAGAGATAAAAGCTCATTTAGGAACGACATGAACATGTTGCATACCTAGCTGTTTATCAGTAAATATCTCCACTGAGATTAAGAAAAGCAGTAGCTTAATAATTTGAGTACTTCCTGGGATGGATACTGTACTGGTAACTTCCCAAAATAATCTGGATTGTGGTGAGGGAACAGAGAAAAAAGCTCCTTTAGGAACGACATGAACATGCTGCCTAGGTAGCTGTTTATCAGTAAATATCTCCACTGAGAGTAAGAAAAGCAGTAGCTTAATGAATTAAGTACTTCCTGGTATGGTTACTTTACTGGTAACTCCCCAAAAGAATCTGGATTGTGGTGAGGGAACAGAGAAAAAAGCTCATTTAGGACCTGCACTTACGAAGGGGGTAGGCAGCTGTATATCAGGGACTAAACCTTCTGAGAATAAAAACAGCTGGAGCTGGTTAAGGTAATTACACAGGGGAAAGGATAATGTACTGGGAACTCCTCAGAAGAACCTGATTTGTGGTGAGGGGAAAGAGATAAATGCTCATTTAGGAACGACATGAACATGCTGCGTAGGTAGCTGTTTATCAGTAAATACCTCCACTGAGATTAAGAAAAGCAGTAGCTTAATAAATTAAGTACTTCCTGGTATGGTTACGGTACTGGTACTCCCCAAAAGAATCTGGATTGTGGTGAGGGAACAGAGAAAAAAGCTCATTTAGGACCTGCACTTACGAAGGGGGTAGGCAGCTGTATATCAGGGAGTAAACCTTCTGAGAATAAAAACAGCTGGAGATTGTTAAGGTAATTACACAGGGGAAAGGATAATGTACTGGGAACTCCTAAGAAGAATCTGATTTGTGGTGAGGGGAGAGAGATAAAAGCTCATTTAGGAATGACATGAACATGCTGCGTAGGTAGCTGTTTATCAGTAAATATCTCCACTGAGATTAAGAAAAGCAGTAGCTTAATAATTTGAGTACTTCCTGGGATGGATACTGTACTGGTAACTTCCCAAAATAATCTGGATTGTGGTGAGGGAACAGAGAAAAAAGCTCCTTTAGGAACGACATGAACATGCTGCGTAGGTAGCTGTTTATCAGTAAATATCTCCACTGAGATTAAGAAAAGCAGTAGCTTAATGAATTAAGTACTTCCTGGTATGGTTACTGTACTGGTAACTCCCCAAAAGAATCTGGATTGTGGTGAGGGAACAGAGAAAAAAGCTCATTTAAGACCTGCACTTACGAAGGGGGTAGGCAGCTGTATATCAGGGAGTAAACCTTCTGAGAATAAAAACAGCTGGAGCTGGTTAAGGTAATTACACTGGGGAAAGGATAATGTACTGGGAACTCCTCAGAAGAACCTGATTTGTGGTGAGGGGAAAGAGATAAATGCTCATTTATGAACGACATGAACATGCTGCGTAGGTAGCTGTTTATCAGTAAATACCTCCACTGAGATTAAGAAAAGCAGTAGCTTAAAAAACTAAGTACTTCCTGGTATGGTTACTGTACTGGTACTCTCCAAAAGAATCTGGATTGTGGTGAGGGAACAGAGAAAAAAGCTCATTTAGGACCTGCACTTACGAAGGGGGTAGGCAGCTGTATATCAGGGAGTAAACCTTCTGAGAATAAAAACAGCTGGAGCTTGTTAAGGTAATTACACAGGGGAAAGGATAATGTACTGGGAACTCCTAAGAAGAATCTGATTTGTGGTGAGGGGAGAGAGATAAAAGCTCATTTAGGAACGACATGAACATGCTGCTTAGGTAGCTGTTTATCAGTAAATATCTCCACTGAGATTAAGAAAAGCAGTAGCTTAATAAATTAAGTACTTCCTGGTATGGTTACTGTACTGGTACTCCCCAAAAGAATCTGGATTGTGGTGAGGGAACAGAGAAAAAAGCTCATTTAGGACCTGCACTTACGAAGGGGGTAGGCAGCTGTATATCAGGGAGTAAACCTTCTGAGAATAAAAACAGCTGGAGCTTGTTAAGGCAATTACATAGGGGAAAGGATAATGTACTGGGAACTCCTCAGAAGAATCTGATTTGTGGTGAGGGGAGAGTGAAAGAAGCTCATTTAGGAATGACATGAACATGCTTCGTAGGTAGCTGTTTATCAGTAAATATCTCCACTGAGATTAAGAAAAGCAGTAGCTTAATGAATTAAGTACTTCCTGGTATGGTTACTGTAGTGGTAACTCCCCAAAAGAATCTGGATTGTGGTGAGGGAACAGAGAAAAAAGCTCATTTAGGACGTGCACTTACGAAGGGGGTAGGCAGCTGTATATCAGGGAGTAAACCTTCTGAGAATAAAAACAGCTGGAGCTTGTTAAGGTAATTACACAGGGGAAAGGATAATGTACTGGGAACTCCTCAGAAGAATCTGATTTGTGGTGAGGGGAGAGAGATAAATGCTAATTTAGGAACGACATGAACATGCTGCGTAGGTAGCTGTGTATCAGTAAATATCTCCACTGAGATTAAGAAAAGCAGTAGCTTAATAAATTAAGTACTTCCTGGTATGGTTACTGTACTGGTAACTCCCCAAAAGAATCTGGATTGTGGTGAGGGAACAGCCAAAAAAGCTCTTTTAGGACCTGCACTTACGAAGGGGGTAGGCAGCTGTATATCAGGGAGTAAACCTTCTGAGAATAAAAACAGCTGGAGCTTGTTAAGTTAATTACACTAGGGAAAGGATAATGTACTGGGAACTCCTCAGAAGAATCTGATTTGTGCTGAGGGGAGAGAGATAAAAGCTCATTTAGGAACGAGATGAACTTGTGCGTACGTACCTGTTTATCAGTAAATATCTCCACTTAGAATAAGAAAAGCAGTAGCTTAATAAATTAAGTACTTCCTGGAATGGTTACTGTACTGGTAACTCCCCAAAAGAATCTGGATTGTGGTGAGGGAACAGAGAAAACAGCTCATTTAGGACCTGCACTTACGAAGTGGGTAGGCAGCAGTATATCAGGGAGTAAACCTTCTGAGAATAAAAACAGCTGGAGCTTGTTAAGGTAATTACACAGGGGAAAGGATAATGTACTGGGAACTTCTCACAAGAATCTGATTTGTGGTGAGGGGAGAGAGATAAAAGCTCATTTAGGAACGACATGAACATGTTGCATACCTAGCTGTTTATCAGTAAATATCTCCACTGAGATTAAGAAAAGCAGTAGCTTAATAATTTGAGTACTTCCTGGGATGGATACTGTACTGGTAACTTCCCAAAATAATCTGGATTGTGGTGAGGGAACAGAGAAAAAAGCTCCTTTAGGAACGACATGAACATGCTGCATAGGTAGTTGTTTATCATTAAATATCTCCACTGAGAGTAAGAAAAGCAGTAGCTTAATGAATTAAGTACTTCCTGGTATGGTTACTGTACTGGTAACTCCCCAAAAGAATCTGGATTGTGGTGAGGGAACAGAGAAAAAAGCTCATTTAGGACCTGCACTTACGAAGGGGGTAGGCAGCTGTATATCAGGGACTAAACCTTCTGAGAATAAAAACAGCTGGAGCTGGTTAAGGTAATTACACAGGGGAAAGGATAATGTACTGGGAACTCCTCAGAAGAACCTGATTTGTGGTGAGGGGAAAGAGATAAATGCTCATTTAGGAACGACATGAACATGCTGCGTAGGTAGCTGTTTATCAGTAAATACCTCCACTGAGATTAAGAAAAGCAGTAGCTTAATAAATTAAGTACTTCCTGGTATGGTTACGGTACTGGTACTCCCCAAAAGAATCTGGATTGTGGTGAGGGAACAGAGAAAAAAGCTCATTTAGGACCTGCACTTACGAAGGGGGTAGGCAGCTGTATATCAGGGAGTAAACCTTCTGAGAATAAAAACAGCTGGAGCTTGTTAAGGTAATTACACAGGGGAAAGGATAATGTACTGGGAACTCCTAAGAAGAATCTGATTTGTGGTGAGGGGAGAGAGATAAAAGCTCATTTAGGAATGACATGAACATGCTGCGTAGGTAGCTGTTTATCAGTAAATATCTCCACTGAGATTAAGAAAAGCAGTAGCTTAATAATTTGAGTACTTCCTGGGATGGATACTGTACTGGTAACTTCCCAAAATAATCTGGATTGTGGTGAGGGAACAGAGAAAAAAGCTCCTTTAGGAACGACATGAACATGCTGCGTAGGTAGCTGTTTATCAGTAAATATCTCCACTGAGATTAAGAAAAGCAGTAGCTTAATGAATTAAGTACTTCCTGGTATGGTTACTGTACTGGTAACTCCCCAAAAGAATCTGGATTGTGGTGAGGGAACAGAGAAAAAAGCTCATTTAAGACCTGCACTTACGAAGGGGGTAGGCAGCTGTATATCAGGGAGTAAACCTTCTGAGAATAAAAACAGCTGGAGCTGGTTAAGGTAATTACACTGGGGAAAGGATAATGTACTGGGAACTCCTCAGAAGAACCTGATTTGTGGTGAGGGGAAAGAGATAAATGCTCATTTATGAACGACATGAACATGCTGCGTAGGTAGCTGTTTATCAGTAAATACCTCCACTGAGATTAAGAAAAGCAGTAGCTTAAAAAACTAAGTACTTCCTGGTATGGTTACTGTACTGGTACTCCCCAAAAGAATCTGGATTGTGGTGAGGGAACAGAGAAAAAAGCTCATTTAGGACCTGCACTTACGAAGGGGGTAGGCAGCTGTATATCAGGGAGTAAACCTTCTGAGAATAAAAACAGCTGGAGCTTGTTAAGGTAATTACACAGGGGAAAGGATAATGTACTGGGAACTCCTAAGAAGAATCTGATTTGTGGTGAGGGGAGAGAGATAAAAGCTCATTTAGGAACGACATGAACATGCTGCTTAGGTAGCTGTTTATCAGTAAATATCTCCACTGAGATTAAGAAAAGCAGTAGCTTAATAAATTAAGTACTTCCTGGTATGGTTACTGTACTGGTACTCCCCAAAAGAATCTGGATTGTGGTGAGGGAACAGAGAAAAAAGCTCATTTAGGACCTGCACTTACGAAGGGGGTAGGCAGCTGTATATCAGGGAGTAAACCTTCTGAGAATAAAAACAGCTGGAGCTTGTTAAGGCAATTACACAGGGGAAAGGATAATGTACTGGGAACTCCTCAGAAGAATCTGATTTGTGGTGAGGGGAGAGTGAAAGAAGCTCATTTAGGAATGACATGAACATGCTTCGTAGGTAGCTGTTTATCAGTAAATATCTCCACTGAGATTAAGAAAAGCAGTAGCTTAATGAATTAAGTACTTCCTGGTATGGTTACTGTAGTGGTAACTCCCCAAAAGAATCTGGATTGTGGTGAGGGAACAGAGAAAAAAGCTCATTTAGGACGTGCACTTACGAAGGGGGTAGGCAGCTGTATATCAGGGAGTAAACCTTCTGAGAATAAAAACAGCTGGAGCTTGTTAAGGTAATTACACAGGGGAAAGGATAATGTACTGGGAACTCCTCAGAAGAATCTGATTTGTGGTGAGGGGAGAGAGATAAATGCTAATTTAGGAACGACATGAACATGCTGCGTAGGTAGCTGTTTATCAGTAAATATCTCCACTGAGATTAAGAAAAGCAGTAGCTTAATAAATTAAGTACTTCCTGGTATGGTTACTGTACTGGTAACTCCCCAAAAGAATCTGGATTGTGGTGAGGGAACAGCCAAAAAAGCTCTTTTAGGACCTGCACTTACGAAGGGGGTAGGCAGCTGTATATCAGGGAGTAAACCTTCTGAGAATAAAAACAGCTGGAGCTTGTTAAGTTAATTACACAAGGGAAAGGATAATGTACTGGGAACTCCTCAGAAGAATCTGATTTGTGCTGAGGGGAGAGAGATAAAAGCTCATTTAGGAACGACATGAACATGCTGCGTAGGTAGCTGTTTATCAGTAAATATCTCCACTGAGATTAAGAAAAGCAGTAGCTTAATAAATTAAGTACTTCCTGGTATGGTTACTGTACTGGTAACTCCCCAAAAGAATCTGGATTGTGTTGAGGGAGCAGAGAAAAAAGCTCATTTAGGACCTGCACTTACGAAGGGGGTAGGCAGCTGTATATCAGGGAGTAAACCTTCTGAGAATGAAAGCAGCTGTAGCTTGTTAAGGTAATTACACAGGGGAAAGGATAAAGTACTGGGACCTCCTCAGAAGAATCTAATTTGTGTTGAGGGGAGAGAGATAAAAGCTCATTTAGGAACGACATGAACATGCTGTGTAGGTAGCTGTTTATCAGTAAATATCTCCACTGAGATTAAGAAAAGCAGTAGCTTAATAAATTAAGTACTTCCTGGTATGGTTACTGTACTGGTAACTCCCTAAAAGAATCTGGATTGTGGTGAGGGAACAGAGAAAAAAGCTCATTTAGGACGTGCACTTACGAAGGGGATAGGCAGCTGTATATCAGGGTGTAAACCTTCTGAGAATAAAAACAGCTGGACCCTGTTCAGGTAATTACACAGGGGAAAGGATAATGTACTGGGAACTCCTCAGAAGAATCTGATTTGTGCTGAGGGGAGAGAGATAAAAGCTCATTTAGGAACGACATGAACATGCTGCGTAGGTAGCTGTTTATCAGTAAATATCTCCACTGAGATTAAGAAAAGCAGTAGCTTAATAAATTAAGTACTTCCTGGTATGGTTACTGTACTGGTAACTCCCCAAAAGAATCTGGATTGTGGTGAGGGAACAGAGAAAAAAGCTCATTTAGGACCTGCACTTACGAAGAGGGTAGGCAGCTGTATATCAGGGAGTAAACCTTCTGAGAATAAAAACAGCTGGACCTTGTTAAGGTAATTACACAGGGGAAAGGATAATGTACTGGGAACTCCTCAGAAGAATCTGATTTGTGGTGAGGGGAGAGAGATAAAAGCTCATTTAGGAACGAGATGAACTTGTGCGTACGTACCTGTTTATCAGTAAATATCTCCACTTAGAATAAGAAAAGCAGTAGCTTAATAAATTAAGTACTTCCTGGAATGGTTACTGTACTGGTAACTCCCCAAAAGAATCTGGATTGTGGTGAGGGAACAGAGAAAACAGCTCATTTAGGACCTGCACTTACGAAGTGGGTAGGCAGCAGTATATCAGGGAGTAAACCTTCTGAGAATAAAAACAGCTGGAGCTTGTTAAGGTAATTACACAGGGGAAAGGATAATGTACTGGGAACTTCTCACAAGAATCTGATTTGTGGTGAGGGGAGAGAGATAAAAGCTCATTTAGGAACGACATGAACATGTTGCATACCTAGCTGTTTATCAGTAAATATCTCCACTGAGATTAAGAAGAGCAGTAGCTTAATAATTTGAGTACTTCCTGGGATGGATACTGTACTGGTAACTTCCCAAAATAATCTGGATTGTGGTGAGGGAACAGAGAAAAAAGCTCCTTTAGGAACGACATGAACATGCTGCGTAGGTAGCTGTTTATCAGTAAATATCTCCACTGAGATTAAGAAAAGCAGTAGCTTAATGAATTAAGTTCTTCCTGGTATGGTTACTGTACTGGTAACTCCCCAAAAGAATCTGGATTGTGGTGAGGGAACAGAGAAAAAAGCTCATTTAGGACCTGCACATACGAAGGGGGTAGGCAGCTGTATATCAGGGACTAAACCTTCTGAGAATAAAAACAGCTGGAGCTGGTTAAGGTAATTACACAGGGGAAAGGATAATGTACTGGGAACTCCTCAGAAGAACCTGATTTGTGGTGAGGGGAAATAGATAAATGCTCATTTAGGAACGACATGAACATGCTGCGTAGGTAGCTGTTTATCAGTAAATACCTCCACTGAGATTAAGAAAAGCAGTAGCTTAATAAATTAAGTACTTCCTGGTATGGTTACGGTACTGGTACTCCCCAAAAGAATCTGGATTGTGGTGAGGGAACAGAGAAAAAAGCTCATATAGGACCTGCACTTACGAAGGGGGTAGGCAGCTGTATATCAGGGAGTACACCTTCTGAGAATAAAAACAGCTGGAGCTTGTTAAGGTAATTACACAGGGGAAAGGATAATGTACTGGGAACTCCTAAGAAGAATCTGATTTGTGGTGAGGGGAGAGAGATAAAAGCTCATTTATGAACGACATGAACATGCTGCGTAGGTAGCTGTTTATCAGTAAATATCTCCACTGAGATTAAGAAAAGCCGTAGCTTAATAATTTGAGTACTTCCTGGGATGGATACTGTACTGGTAACTTCCCAAAACAATCTGGATTGTGGTGAGGGAACAGAGAAAAAAGCTCCTTTAGGAACGACATGAACATGCTGCGTAGGTAGCTGTTTATCAGTAAATATCTCCACTGAGATTAAGAAAAGCAGTAGCTTAATGAATTAAGTACTTCCTGGTATGGTTACTGTACTGGTAACTCCCCAAAAGAATCTGGATTGTGGTGAGGGAACAGAGAAAAAAGCTCATTTAGGACCTGCACTTACGAAGGGGGTAGGCAGCTGTATATCAGGGACTAAACCTTCTGAGAATAAAAACAGCTGGACTGGTTAAGGTAATTACACAGGGGAAAGGATAATGTACTGGGAACTCCTCAAAAGAACCTGATTTGTGGTGAGGGGAAAGAGATAAATGCTCATTTAGGAACGACATGAACATGCTGCGTAGGTAGCTGTTTATCAGTAAATACCTCCACTGAGATTAAGAAAAGCAGTAGCTTAATAAATTAAGTACTTCCTGGTATGGTTACTGTACTGGTACTCCCCAAAAGAATCTGGATTGTGGTGAGGGAACAGAGAAAAAAGCTCATTTAGGACCTGCACTTACGAAGGGGGTAGGTAGCTGTATATAAGGGAGTAAACCTTCTGAGAATAAAAACAGCTGGAGCTTGTTAAGGTAATTACACAGGGGAAAGGATAATGTACTGGGAACTCCTAAGAAGAATCTGATGTTTGGTGAGGGGAGAGAGATAAAAGCTCATTTAGGAACGACATGAACATGCTGCGTAGGTAGCTGTTTATCAGTAAATATCTCCACTGAGATTAAGAAAAGCAGTAGCTTAATAATTTGAGTACTTCCTGGGATGGATACTGTACTGGTAACTTCCCAAAATAATCTTGATTGTGTTGAGGGAACAGAGAAAAAAGCTCCTTTAGGAACGACATGAACATGCTGCGTAGGTAGCTGTTTATCAGTAAATATCTCCACTGAGATTTAGAAAAGCAGTAGCTTAATCAATTAAGTACTTCCTGGTATGGTTACTGTACTGGTAACTCCCCAAAAGAATCTGGATTGTGGTGAGGGAACAGAGAAAAAAGCTCATTTAAGACCTGCACTTACGAAGGGGGTAGGCTGCTGTATATCAGGGAGTAAACCTTTTGAGAATAAAAACAGCTGGAGCTGGTTAAGGTAATTACACAGGGGAAAGGATAATGTACTGGGAACTCCTCAGAAGAACCTGATTTGTGGTGAGGGGAAAGAGATAAATGCTCATTTATGAACGACATGAACATGCTGCGTAGGTAGCTGTTTATCAGTAAATACCTCCACTGAGATTAAGAAAAGCAGTAGCTTAATAAACTAAGTACTTCCTGGTATGGTTACTGTACTGGTACTCCCCAAAAGAATCTGGATTGTGGTGAGGGAACAGAGAAAAAAGCTCATTTAGGACCTGCACTTACGAAGGGGGTAGGCAGCTGTATATCAGGGAGTAAACCTTCTGAGAATAAAAACAGCTGGAGCTTGTTAAGGTAATTACACAGGGGAAAGGATAATGTACTGGGAACTCCTAAGAAGAATCTGATTCGTGATGAGGGGAGAGAGATAAAAGCTCATTTAGGAACGACATGAACATGCTGCGTAGGTAGCTGTTTATTAGTAAATATCTCCACTGAGATTAAGAAAAGCAGTAGCTTAATAAATTAAGTACTTCCTGGTATGGTTACTGTACTGGTAACTCCCCAAAAGAATCTGGTTTGTGGTGAGGGAACAGAGAAAAAAGCTAATTTAGACCCTGCACTTCCGAAGGGGGTAGGCAGCTGTATATCAGCGAGTAAACCTTCAGAGAATAAAAACAGCTGGAGCTTGTTAACGTAATTAGACAGGGGAAAGGATAATGTACTGGGAACTCCTCAGAAGAATCTGATTTGTGGTGAGGGGAGAGAGATAAAAGCCCATTTAGGAACGACATGAACATGCTGCGTTCGTGGCTGTTTATCAGTAAATATCTCCACTGAGATTAAGAAAAGCAGTAGCTTAATAAATTAAGTACTTCCTGGTATGGTTACTGTACTGGTACCTCCCCAAAAGAATCTGGATTGTGGTGAGGGAACAGAGAAAAAAGCTCATTTAGGACCTGCACTTACGAATGGGGTAGGCAGCTATATATCAGGGAGTAAACCTTCTGAGAATAAAAACAGCTGGAGCTTGTTAAGGTAATTACACAGGGGAAAGGATAATGTACTGGGAACTCCTCAGAAGAATCTGATTTGTGCTGAGGGGAGAGAGATAAAAGCTCATTTAGGAACGACATGAACATGCTGCGTAGGTAGCTGTTTATCAGTAAATATCTCCACTGAGATTAAGAAAAGCAGTAGCTTTATAAATAAAGTACTTCCTGGTATGGTTACTGTACTGGTAACTCCCCAAAAGAATCTGGATTGTGGTGAGGGAACAGAGAAAAAAGCTCATTTAGGACCTGCACTTACGAAGGGGCTAGGCAGCTGTATATCAGGGAGTAAAACTTCTGAGAATAAAAACAGCTGGAGCTTGTTAAGGTAATTACACAGGGGAAAGGATAATGTACTGGGAACTCCTCAGAAGAATCTGATTTGTGGTGAGGGGTGAGAGATAAAAGCTCATTTAGGAACGACATGAACATGCTGCGTAGGTAGCTGTTTATCAGTAAATATCTCCACTGAGATTAAGAAAAGCAGTAGCTTAATAAATTAAGTACTTCCTGGTATGGTTACTGTACTGGTAACTCCCCAAAAGAATCTGGATTGTGGTGAGGGAACAGAGAAAAAAGCTCATTTAGGAACGACATGAACATGCTGCGTAGGTAGCTGTTTATCAGTAAATATCTCCACTGAGATTAAGAAAAGCAGTAGCTTAATAAATTAAGTACTTCCTGGTATGGTTACTGTACTGGTAACTCCCCAAAAGAATCTGGATTGTGGTGAGGGAACAGAGAAAAAAGCTCATTTAGGACCTGCACTTACGAAGGGGGTAGGCAGCTGTATATCAGGGAGTAAACCTTCTGAGAATAAAAACAGCTGGAGCTTGTTAAGGTAATTACACAGGGGAAAGGATAATGTACTGGGAACAATTCAGAAGAATCTGATTTGTGGTGAGGGGAGAGAGATAAAAGCTCATTTAAGAACGACATGAACGTGCTGCGTAGGTGGCTGTTTATCAGTAAATATCTCCACTGAGATTAAGAAAAGCAGTAGCTTAATAAATTAAGTACTTCCTGGTATGGTTACTGTACTGGTAACTCCCTAAAAGAATCTGGATTGTGGTGAGGGAACAGAGAAAAAAGCTCATTTAGGACCTGCACATACAAAGGGGGTAGGCAGCTGTATATCATGGAGTAAATCTTCTGAGAATAACAACAGCTGGGGCTTGTTAAGATAATTACACAGGGGAAAGGATAATGTACTGGGAACACCACAGAAGAATCTGATTTGTGGTGAGGGGAGAGAGATAAAAGCTCATTTAGGAACGACATGAACATGCTGCGTAGGTAGCTGTTTATCAGTAAATATCTCCACTGAGATTAAGAAAAGCAGTAGCTTAATAAATTAAGTACTTCTTGGTATGGTTACTGTACTGGTAACTCCCCAAAAGAATCTGGATTGTGGTGAGGGAACAGAGAAAAAAGCTCATTTAGGACCTGCACTTTCGAAGGGGGTAGGCAGCTGTATATCAGGGAGTATCGCTTCTGAGAATAAAAACAGCTGGAGATTGTTAAGGTAATTACACAGGGGAAAGGATAATGTACTGGGAACTCCTCAGAAGAATCTGATTTGTTATGAGGGTAGAGAGAGATAAAAGCTCATTTAGGAACGACATGAACATGGTGCGTAGGTAGCTGTTTATCAGTAAATATCTCCACTGAGATTAAGAAAAGCAGTAGCTTAATAAATTAAGTAATTCCTGGTATGGTTACTGCACTGGTAACTCCCCAAAACAATCTGGATTGTGGTGACGGAACAGAGAAAAAAGCTCATTTATGACCTGCACTTACGAAGGGGGTAGGCAGCTGTATATCTGGGAGTATCGCTTCTGATAATAAAAACAACTGGAGCTTGTTAAGGTAATTACACAGGGGAAAGGATAATGTACTGGGAACTCCTCAGAAGAATCTGATTTGTGGTGAGGGGAGAGAGACAAAAGCTCATTTAGGAACGACATGAACATGCTGCGTAGGTAGCTGTTTATCAGTAAATATCTCCACTGAGATTAAGAAAAGCAGTAGCTTAATAAATTGAGTACTTCCTGGGATGGATACTGTACTGGTAACTTCCCAAAAGAATCTGGACTGTGGTGAGGGAACAGAGAAAAAAGCTCATTTAGGAACGACATGAACATGCTGCGTAGGGAGCAGTTTATCAGTAAATATCTCCACTGAGATTAAGAAAAGCAGTAGCTTAATAAATTAAGTACTTCCTGGTATGGTTACTGTACTGGTAACTCCCCAAAAGAATCTGGATTGTGGTGAGGGAACAGAGAAAAAAGCTCATTTAGGACCTGCACTTACGAAGGGGGTAGGCAGCTGTATATCAGGGAGTAAACCTTCTGAGAATAAAAACAGCTGGAGCTTGTTAAGGTAATTACACAGGTGAAAGGATAATGTACTGGGAACAATTCAGAAGAATCTGATTTGTGGTGAGGGGAGAGAGATAAAAGCTCATTTAAGAACGACATGAACGTGCTGCGTAGGTGGCTGTTTATCAGTAAATATCTCCACTGAGATTAAGAAAAGCAGTAGCTTAATAAATTAAGTACTTCCTGGTATGGTTACTGTACCGGTAACTCCCTAAAAGAATCTGGATTGTGGTGAGGGAACAGAGAAAAAAGCTCATTTAGGACCTGCACATACAAAGGGGGTAGGCAGCTGTATATCATGGAGTAAATCTTCTGAGAATAACAACAGCTGGGGCTTGTTAAGATAATTACACAGGGGAAAGGATAATGTACTGGGAACACCACAGAAGAATCTGATTTGTGGTGAGGGGAGAGAGATAAAAGCTCATTTAGGAACGACATGAACATGCTGCGTAGGTAGCTGTTTATCAGTAAATATCTCCACTGAGATTAAGAAAAGCAGTAGCTTAATAAATTAAGTACTTCTTGGTATGGTTACTGTACTGGTAACTCCCCAAAAGAATCTGGATTGTGGTGAGGGAACAGAGAAAAAAGCTCATTTAGGACCTGCACTTTCGAAGGGGGTAGGCAGCTGTATATCAGGGAGTATCGCTTCTGAGAATAAAAACAGCTGGAGATTGTTAAGGTAATTACACAGGGGAAAGGATAATGTACTGGGAACTCCTCAGAAGAATCTGATTTGTGATGAGGGTAGAGAGAGATATAAGCTCATTTAGGAACGACATGAACATGGTGCTTAGGTAGCTGTTTATCAGTAAATATCTCCACTGAGATTAAGAAAAGCAGTAGCTTAATAAATTAAGTAATTCCTGGTATGGTTACTGCACTGGTAACTCCCCAAAACAATCTGGATTGTGGTGACGGAACAGAGAAAAAAGCTCATTTATGACCTGCACTTACGAAGGGGGTAGGCAGCTGTATATCTGGGAGTATCGCTTCTGATAATAAAAACAACTGGAGCTTGTTAAGGTAATTACACAGGGGAAAGGATAATGTACTGGGAACTCCTCAGAAGAATCTGATTTGTGGTGAGGGGAGAGAGACAAAAGCTCATTTAGGAACGACATGAACATGCTGCGTAGGTAGCTGTTTATCAGTAAATATCTCCACTGAGATTAAGAAAAGCAGTAGCTTAATAAATTGAGTACTTCCTGGGATGGATACTGTACTGGTAACTTCCCAAAATAATCTGGACTGTGGTGAGGGAACAGAGAAAAAAGCTCATTTAGGAACGACATGAACATGCTGCGTAGGGAGCAGTTTATCAGTCAATATCTCCACTGAGATTAAGAAAAGCAGTAGCTTAATAAATTAAGTACTTCCTGGTATGGTTACTGTACTGGTAACTCCCCAAAAGAATCTGGATTGTGGTGAGGGAACAGAGAAAAAAGCTCATTTAGGACCTGCACTTACGAAGGGGGGTAGGCAGCTGTATATCAGGGAGTAAACCTTCTGAGAATAAAAACAGCTGGAGCTTCTTAAGGTAATTACACAGGGAAAGGATAATGTACTGGGAACTCCTCAGAAGAATCTGATTTGTGGTGAGGGGAGAGAGATAAAAGCTCATTTAGGAACGGCATGAACATGCTGCGTAGGTAGCTGTTTATCAGTAAATATCTCCACTGAGATTAAGAAAAGCAGTAGCTGAATAAATTAAGTACTTCCTGGGATGGATACTGTACTGGTAACTTCCCAAAAGAATCTGGACTGTGGTGAGGGAACAGAGAAAAAAGCTCATTTAGGAACGACATGAACATGCTGCGTAGGTAGCTGTTTATCAGTAAATATCTCCACTGAGATTAAGAAAAGCAGTAGCTTAATAAATTAAGTACTTCCTGGTATGGTTACTGTACTGGTAACTCCCCAAAAGAATCTGGATTGTGGTGAGGGAACAGAGAAAAAAGCTCATTTAGGACCTGCACTTACGAAGGGGGTAGGCAGCTGTATATCAGGGAGTAAACCTTCTGAGAATAAAAACAGCTGGAGCTTGTTAAGGTAATTACACAGGGGAAAGGATAATGTACTGGGAACTCCTCAGAAGAATCTGATTTGTGGTGAGGGGAGAGAGATAAAAGCTCATTTAGGAACGACATGAACATGCTGCGTAGGTAGCTGTTTATCAGTAAATATCTCCACTGAGATTAAGAAAAGCAGTAGCTTAATAAATTAAGTACTTCCTGGTATGGTTACTGTACTGGTAACTCCCCAAAAGAATCTGGATTGTGGTGAGGGAACAGAGAAAAAAGCTCATTTAGGACCTGCACTTACGAAGGGGGTAGGCAGCTGTATATCAGGGAGAAACCTTCTGAGAATAAAAACAGCTGGAGCTTGTTAAGGTAATTACACAGGGGAAAGGATAATGTACTGGGAACTCCTCAGAAGAATCTGATTTGTGGTGAGGGGAGAGAGATAAAAGCTCATTTAGGAACGACATGAAAATGCTGCGTAGGTAGCTGTTTATCAGTAAATATCTCCACTGAGATTAAGAAAAGCAGTAGCTTAATAAATTAAGTACTTCCTGGTATGGTTACTGTACTGGTAACTCCCCAAAAGAATCTGGATTGTGGTGAGGGAACAGAGAAAAAAGCTCATTTAGGACCTGCACTTACGAAGGGGGTAGGCAGCTGTATATCAGGGAGTAAACCTTCTGAGAATAAAAACAGCTGGAGCTTGTTAAGGTAATTACACAGGGGAAAGGATAATGTACTGGGAACAATTCAGAAGAATCTGATTTGTGGTGAGGGGAGAGAGATAAAAGCTCATTTAAGAACGACATGAACGTGCTGCGTAGGTGGCTGTTTATCAGTAAATATCTCCACTGAGATTAAGAAAAGCAGTAGCTTAATAAATTAAGTACTTCCTGGTATGGTTACTGTACTGGTAACTCCCTAAAAGAATCTGGATTGTGGTGAGGGAACAGAGAAAAAAGCTCATTTAGGACCTGCACATACAAAGGGGGTAGGCAGCTGTATATCATGGAGTAAATCTTCTGAGAATAACAACAGCTGGGGCTTGTTAAGATAATTACACAGGGGAAAGGATAATGTACTGGGAACACCACAGAAGAATCTGATTTGTGGTGAGGGGGAGAGAGATAAAAGCTCATTTAGGAACGACATGAACATGCTGCGTAGGTAGCTGTTTATCAGTAAATATCTCCACTGAGATTAAGAAAAGCAGTAGCTTAATAAATTATGTACTTCTTGGTATGGTTACTGTACTGGTAACTCCCCAAAAGAATCTGGATTGTGGTGAGGGAACAGAAAAAAGCTCATTTAGGACCTGCACTTTCGAAGGGGGTAGGCAGCTGTATATCAGGGAGTATCGCTTCTGAGAATAAAAACAGCTGGAGATTGTTAAGGTAATTACACAGGGGAAAGGATAATGTACTGGGAACTCCTCAGAAGAATCTGATTTGTGATGAGGGTAGAGAGAGATATAAGCTCATTTAGGAATGACATGAACATGGTGCGTAGGTAGCTGTTTATCAGTAAATATCTCCACTGAGATTAAGAAAAGCAGTAGCTTAATAAATTAAGTAATTCCTGGTATGGTTACTGCACTGGTAACTCCCCAAAAAGATCTGGATTGTGGTGACGGAACAGAGAAAAAAGCTCATTTATGACCTGCACTTACGAAGGGGGTAGGCAGCTGTATATCTGGGAGTATCGCTTCTGATAATAAAAACAACTGGAGCTTGTTAAGGTAATTACACAGGGGAAAGGATAATGTACTGGGAACTCCTCAGAAGAATCTGATTTGTGGTGAGGGGAGAGAGACAAAAGCTCATTTAGGAACGACATGAACATGCTGCGTAGGTAGCTGTTTATCAGTAAATATCTCCACTGAGATTAAGAAAAGCAGTAGCTTAATAAATTGAGTACTTCCTGGGATGGATACTGTACTGGTAACTTCCCAAAAGAATCTGGACTGTGGTGAGGGAACAGAGAAAAAAGCTCATTTAGGAACGACATGAACATGCTGAGTAGGTAGTAGTTTATCAGTAAATATCTCCACTGAGATTAAGAAAAGCAGTAGCTTAATAAATTAAGTACTTCCTGGTATGGTTACTGTACTGGTAACTCCCCAAAAGAATCTGGATTGTGGTGAGGGAACAGAGAAAAAAGCTCATTTATGACCTGCACTTACGAAGGGGGTAGGCAGCTGTATATCAGGGAGTAAACCTTCTGAGAATAAAAACAGCTGGAGCTTCTTAAGGTAATTACACAGGGGAAAGGATAATGTACTGGGAACTCCTCAGAAGAATCTGATTTGTGGTGAGGGGAGAGAGATAAGAGCTCATTTAGGAACGACATGAACATGCTGCGTACGTAGCTGTTTATCAGTAAATATCTCCACTGAGATTAAGAAAAGCAGTAGCTTAATAAATTAAGTACTTCCTGGTATGGTTACTGTACTGGTAACTCCCCAAAAGAATCAGGATTGTGGTGAGGGAACAGAGAAAAAAGCTCATTTAGGACCTGCACTTACGAAGGGGGTAGGCAGCTGTATATCAGGGAGTAAACCTTCTGAGAATAAAAACAGCTGGAGCTTGTTAAGGTAATTACACAGGGGAAAGGATAATGTACTGGGAACTCCTCAGAAGAATCTGATTTGTGGTGAGGGGAGAGAGATAAAAGCTCATTTAGGAACGACATGAACATGCTGCGTAGGTGGCTGTTTATCAGTAAATATCTCCTCTGAGATTAAGAAAAGCAGTAGCTTAATAAATTAAGTACTTCCTGGTATGGTTACTGTACTGGTAACTCCCTAAAAGAATCTGGATTGTGGTGAGGGAACAGAGAAAAAAGCTCATTTAGGACCTGCACATACAAAGGGGGTAGGCAGCTGTATATCATGGAGTAAATCTTCTGAGAATAACAACAGCTGGGGCTTGTTAAGATAATTACACAGGGGAAAGGATAATGTCCTGGGAACACCACAGAAGAATCTGATTTGTGGTGAGGGGAGAGAGATAAAAGCTCATTTAGGAACGACATGAACATGCTGCGTAGGTAGCTGTTTATCAGTAAATATCTCCACTGAGATTAAGAAAAGCAGTAGCTTAATAAATTAAGTACTTCTTGGTATGGTTACTGTACTGGTAACTCCCCAAAAGAATCTGGATTGTGGTGAGGGAACAGAGAAAAAAGCTCATTTAGGACCTGCACTTTCGAAGGGGGTAGGCAGCTGTATATCAGGGAGTATCGCTTCTGAGAATAAAAACAGCTGGAGCTTGTTAAGGTAATTACACAGGGGAAAGGATAATGTACTGGGAACTCCTCAGAAGAATCTGATTTGTGATGACGGTAGAGAGAGATATAAGCTCATTTAGGAACGACATGAACATGGTGCGTAGGTAGCTGTTTATCAGTAAATATCTCCACTGAGATTAAGAAAAGCAGTAGCTTAATAAATTAAGTAATTCCTGGTATGGTTACTGCACTGGTAACTCCCCAAAACAATCTGGATTGTGGTGACGGAACAGAGAAAAAAGCTCATTTATGACCTGCACTTACGAAGGGGGTAGGCAGCTGTATATCTGGGAGTATCGCTTCTGATAATAAAAACAACTGGAGCTTGTTAAGGTAATTACACAGGGGAAAGGATAATGTACTGGGAACTCCTCAGAAGAATCTGATTTGTGGTGAGGGGAGAGAGATAAAAGCTCATTTAGGAACGACATGAACATGCTGCGTAGGTAGCTGTTTTTCAGTAAATATCTCCACTGAGATTAAGAAAAGCAGTAGCTTAATAAATTCAGTACTTCTTGGGATGGATACTGTACTGGTAACTTCCCAAAAGAATCTGGACTGTGGTGAGGGAACAGAGAAAAAAGCTCATTTAGGAACGACATGAACATGCTGCGTAGGTAGCAGTTTATCAGTAAATATCTCCACTGAGATTAAGAAAAGCAGTAGCTTAATAAATTAAGTACTTCCTGGTATGGTTACTGTACTGGTAACTCCCCAAAAGAATCTGGATTGTGGTGAGGGAACAGAGAAAAAAGCTCATTTAGGACCTGCACTTACGAAGGGGGTAGGCAGCTGTATATCAGGGAGTAAACCTTCTGAGAATAAAAACAGCTGGAGCTTCTTAAGGTAATTACACAGGGGAAAGGATAATGTACTGGGAACTCCTCAGAAGAATCTGATTTGTGGTGAGGGGAGAGAGATAAAAGCTCATTTAGGAACGACATGAACATGCTGCGTACGTAGCTGTTTATCAGTAAATATCTCCACTGAGATTAAGAAAAGCAGTAGGTTAATAAATTAAGTACTTCCTGGTATGGTTACTGTACTGGTAACTCCCCAGAAGAATGTGGATTGTGGTGAGGGAACAGAGAAAAAAGCTCATTTAGGACCTGCACTTACGAAGGGTGTAGGCAGCTGTATATCAGGGAGTAAACCTTCTGAGAATAAAAACAGCTGGAGCTTGTTAAGGTAATTACACAGGGGAAAGGATAATGTACTGGGAACTCCTCGGAAGAATCTGATTTGTGGTGAGGGGAGAGAGATAAAATCTCATTTAGGAATGACATTAACTTGCTGCGTAGGTAGCTGTTTATCAGAAATATCTCCACTGAGATTAAGAAAACCAGTAGCTTAATAAATTAAGTACTTCCTGATATGGTTACTGTACTGGTATCTCCCCAATAGAATCTGGATTGTGGTGAGGGAACAGAGAAAAAAGCTCATTTAGGACCTGCACTTACGAAGGGGGTAGGCAGCTGTATATCAGGGAGTAAATCTTCTGAGAGTAAAAACAGCTGGAGCTTGTTAATTTAATTACACAGGGGAAAGGATAATGTACTGGGAACTCCTCAGAAGAATCTGATTTGTGGTGAAGGGGAGAGAGATAAAAGCTCATTTAGGAACGACATGAACATACTGCGTAGGTAGCTGTTTATCAGTAAATATGTCCACTGAGATTAAGAAAAGCAGTAGCTTAATAAATTAGGTACTTCCTTGTATGGTTACCGTACTGGTAACTCCCCAAAAGAAATCTGGATTGTGGTGAGGGAACAGAGAAAAAAGCTCATTTAGTACCTGCACTAACGAAGGGGGTAGGCAGCTGTATATCAGGGAGTAAAACTTCTGAGAATAAAAACAGCTGGAGCTTGTTAAGTTAATTACACAAGGGAAAGGATAATGTACTGGGAACTCCTCAGAAGAATCTGATTTGTGGTGAGGGGAGAGAGATAAAAGCTCATTTAGGAACGACATGAACATGCTGCGTAGGTAGCTGTTTATCAGTAAATAGATTCACAGAGATTAAGAAAAGCAGTAGCTTAATAAATTAAGTACTTCCTGGTATGGTTACTGTACTGGTAACTCCCCAAAAGAATCTGGATTGTGGTGAGGGAACAGAGAAAAAACCTCATTTAGGACCTGCACTTACGAAGGGGGTAGGCAGCTGTATATCAGGGAGTAAACCTTCTGAGAATAAAAACAGCTGGAGCTTGTTAAGGTAATTACACAGGGGAAAGGATAATGTACTGGGAACTCCTCTGAAGAATCTGATTTGTGGTGAGGGGAGAGAGATAAAAGCTCATTTAGGACCGACATGAACATGCTGCGTAGGTAGTTGTTTATCAGTAAATATCTCCACTGAGATTAAGAAAAGCAGTAGCTTAATAAATTATGTACTTCCTGGTATGGTTACTGAACTGGTAAATCCCCAAAAGAATCTGGATTGTGGTGAGGGAACAGAGAAAAAAGCTCATTTAGGACCTGCACTTATGAAGGGGTTAGGCAGCTGTATATCAGGGAGTAAAATTTCTGAGAATAAAAACAGCTGGAGCTTGTTAAGGTAATTACACAGGGGAAAGGATAATGTACTGGGAACTCCTCAGAAGAATCTGATTTGTGGTGAGGGGGAGAGAGATAAAAGCTCATTTAGGAACGACATGAACATGCTGGGTAGATAGCTGTTTATCAGTAAATATCTCCACTGAGATTAAGAAAAGCAGTAGCTTAAAATTAAGTACTTCCTGGTATGGTTACTGTACTGGTAACTCCCCAGAAGAATCTGGATTGTGGTGAGGAACAGAGAAAAAAGCTCATTTAGGACCTGCACTTACGAAGGGGGTAGGCAGCTGTATATCACGGAGTAAACCTTCTGAGAATAAAAAAAGCTGGAGCTTGTTAAGGTAATTACACAGGGGAAAGGATAATGTACTGGGAACTCCTCAGAAGAATCTGATTTGTGGTGAGGGGAGAGAGATAAAAGCTCATTTAGGAACGACATGAACTTGCTGCGTAGGTAGCTGTTTATCAGTAAATATCTCAACTGAGATTAAGAAAAACCAGTAGCTTAATAAATTAAGTACTTCCTGGTATGGTTACTGTACTGGTATCTCCCCAATAGAATCTGGATTGTGGAGAGGGAACAGAGAAAAAAGCTCATTTAGGACCTGCACTTACGAAGGGGGTAGGCAGCTGTATATCAGGGAGTAAACCTTCTGAGAATAAAAACAGCTGGAGCTTGTTAAGTTAATTACACAGGGGAAAGGATAATGTACTGGGAACTCCTCAGAAGAATCTGATTTGTGGTGAGGGGAGAGTGATAAAATCTCATTTAGGAACGACATGAACATGCTGCGTAGGTAGCTGTTTATCAGTAAATATCTCCACTGAGATTAAGAAAAGCAGTAGCTTAATAAATTAAGTACTTCCTGGTATGGTTACTGTACTGGTAACTCCCCAAAAGAATCTGGATTGTGGTGAGGGAACAGAGAAAAAGCTCATTTAAGACCTGCACTTACGAAGGGGGTAGGCAGCTGTATATCAGGGAGTAAAACTTCTGAGAATAAAAACAGCTGGAGCTTGTTAAGGTAATTACACAAGGGAAAGGATAATGTACTGGGAACTCCTCAGAAGAATCTGATTTGGGTGAGGGGAGAGAGATAAAAGCTCATTTAGGAACGACATGAACTTGCTGCGTAGGTAGCTGTTTATCAGTAAATATCTTCACAGAGATTAAGAAAAGCAGTAGCTTAATAAATTAAGTACTTCCTGGTATGGTTACTGTACTGGTATCTCCCCAATAGAATCTGGATTGTGGTGAGGGAACAGAGAAAAGCTCATTTAGGACCTGCACATACAAAGGGGGTTGGCAGCTGTATATCATGGAGTAAATCTTCTGAGAATAACAACAGCTGGAGCTTGTTAAGATAATTACACAGGGGAAAGGATAATGTACTGGGAACACCACAGAAGAATCTGATTTGTGGTGAGGGGAGAGAGATAAAAGCTCATTTAGGAACGACATGAACATGCTGCGTAGGTAGCTGTTTATCAGTAAATATCTCCACTGAGATTAAGAAAAGCAGTAGCTTAATAAATTAAGTACTTCTTGGTATGTTACTGTACTGGTAACTCCCCAAAAGAATCTGGATTGTGGTGAGGGGAACAGAGAAAAAAGCTCATTTAGGACCTGAACTTACGAAGGGGGTAGGCAGCTGTATATCAGGGAGTATCGCTTCTGAGAATAAAAACAGCTGGAGCTTGTTAAGGTAATTACACAGGGGAAAGGATAATGTACTGGGAACTCCTCAGAAGAATCTGATTTTTGGTGAGGGGAGAGAGATAAAAGCTCATTTAGGAACGACATGAACATGCTGCGTAGGTACCTTTTTATCAGTAAATATCTCCACTGAGATTAAGAAAACCAGTAGCTTAATAAATTAAGTACTCCCTGGTATGGTTACTGTACTGGTAACTCCCTAAAAGAATCTGGATTGTGGTGAGGGAACAGAGAAAAAAGCTCATTTAGGACCTGCACTTACGAAGGGGGTAGGCAGCTGTATATCAGGGAGTAAACCTTCTGAGAATAAAAACAGCTGGAGCTTGTTAAGGTAATTACACAGGGGAAAGGATAATGTACTGGGAACTCCTCAGAAGAATCTGATTTGTGGTGAGGGGAGAGAGATTAAAGCTCATTTAGGAACGACATGAACATGCTGCGTAGGTAGTTGTTTATCAGTAAATATCTCCACTGAGATTAAGAAAAGCAGTAGCTTAATAAATTATGTACTTCCTGGTATGGTTACTGAACTGGTAAATCCCCAAAAGAATCTGGATTGTGGTGAGGGAACAGAGAAAAAAGCTCATTTAGGACCTGCACTTACGAAGGGGTTAGGCAGCTGTATATCAGGGAGTAAACCTTCTGAGAATAAAAACAGCTGGAGCTTGTTAAGGTAATTACACACGGGAAAGGATAATGTACTGGGAACTCCTCAGAAGAATCTGATTTGTGTTGAGGGGAGAGAGATAAAAGCTCATTTAGGAACGACATGAACATGCTGCGTAGATAGCTGTTTATCAGTAAATATCTCCACTGAGATTAAGAAAAGCAGTAGGTTAATAAATTAAGTACTTCCTGGTATGGTTACTGTACTGGTAACTCCCCAGAAGAATCTGGATTGTGGTGAGGGAACAGAGAAAAAAGCTCATTTAGGACCTGCACTTACGAAGGGGGTAGGCAGCTGTATATCAGGGAGTAAACCTTCTGAGAATAAAAACAGCTGGAGCTTGTTAAGGTAATTACACAGGGAAAGGATAATGTACTGGGAACTCCTCAGAAGAATCTGATTTGTGGTGAGGGGAGAGAGATAAAATCTCATTTAGGAATGACATGAACTTGTTGCTTAGGTAGCTGTTTATCAGTAAATATCTCCACTGAGATTAAGAAAACCAGTAGCTTAATAAATTAAGTACTTCCTGATATGGTTACTGTACTGGTATCTCCCCAATAGAATCTGGATTGTGGTGAGGGAACAGAGAAAAAAGCTCATTTAGGACCTGCACTTACGAAGGGGGTAGGCAGCTGTATATCAGGGAGTAAACCTTCTGAGAATAAAAACAGCTGGAGCTTGTTAATTTAATTACACAGGGGAAAGGATAATGTACTGGGAACTCCTCAGAAGAATCTGATTTGTGGTGAAGGGGAGAGAGATAAAAGCTCATTTAGGAACGACATGAACATACTGCGTAGGTAGCTGTTTATCAGTAAATATGTCCACTGAGATTAAGAAAAGCAGTAGCTTAATAAATTAAGTACTTCCTTGTATGGTTACCGTACTGGTAACTCCCCAAAAGAATCTGGATTGTGGTGAGGGGAACAGAGAAAAAAGCTCATTTAGTACCTGCACTAACGAAGGGGGTAGGCAGCTGTATATCAGGGAGTAAAACTTCTGAGAATAAAAACAGCTGGAGCTTGTTAAGTTAATTACACAAGGAAAGGATAATGTACTGGGAACTCCTCAGATGAATCAGATTTGTGGTGAGGGGAGAGAGATAAAAGCTCATTTAGGAACGACATGAACATGCTGCGTAGGTAGCTGTTTATCAGTAAATAGATTCACAGAGATTAAGAAAAGCAGTAGCTTAATAAATTAAGTACTTCCTGGTATGGTTACTGTACTGGTAACTCCCCAAAAGAATCTGGATTGTGGTGAGGGAACAGAGAAAAAACCTCATTTAGGACCTGCACTTACGAAGGGGGTAGGCAGCTGTATATCAGGGAGTAAACCTTCTGAGAATAAAAAACAGCTGGAGCTTGTTAAGGTAATTACACAGGGGAAAGGATAATGTACTGGGAACTCCTCAGAAGAATCTGATTTGTGGTGAGGGGGAGAGAGATAAAAGCTCATTTAGGAACGACATGAACATGCTGCGTACGTAGCTGTTTATCAGTAAATATCTCCACTGAGATTAAGAAAAGCAGTAGCTTAATAAATTAAGTACTTCCCTGGTATGGTTACTGTACTGGTAACTCCCCAAAAGAATCTGGATTGTGGTGAGGGAACAGAGAAAAAGCTCATTTAGGACCTGCACTTACGAAGGGGTAGGCAGCTGTATATCAGGGAGTAAACCTTCTGAGAAGAAAAACAGCTGGAGCTTGTTAAGGTAATTACACAGGGGAAAGGATAATGTACTGGGAACTCCTCAGAAGAATCTGATTTGTGGTGAGGGGAGGAGAGATAAAAAGCTCATTTAGGAACGACATGAACATGCTGGGTAGATAGCTGTTTATCAGTAAATATCTCCACTGAGATTAAGAAAAGCAGTAGCTTAATAAATTAAGTACTTCCTGGTATGGTTACTGTACTGGTAACTCCCCAGAAGAATCTGGATTGTGGTGAGGGAACAGAGAAAAAAGCTCATTTAGGACCTGCACTTACGAAGGGGGTAGGCAGCTGTATATCACGGAGTAAACCTTCTGAGAATAAAAAAAGCTGGAGCTTGTTAAGGTAATTACACAGGGGAAAGGATAATGTACTGGGAACTCCTCAGAAGAATCTGATTGGTGGTGAGGGGGAGAGAGATAAAAGCTCATTTAGGAACGACATGAACTTGCTGCGTAGGTAGCTGTTTATCAGTAAATATCTCAACTGAGATTAAGAAAACCAGTAGCTTAATAAATTAAGTACTTCCTGGTATGGTTACTGTACTGGTATCTCCCCAATAGAATCTGGATTGTGGAGAGGGAACAGAGAAAAAAGCTCATTTAGGACCTGCACTTACGAAGGGGGTAGGCAGCTGTATATCAGGGAGTAAACCTTCTGAGAATAAAAACAGCTGGAGCTTGTTAAGTTAATTACACAGGGGAAAGGATAATGTACTGGGAACTCCTCAGAAGAATCTGATTTGTGGTGAGGGAAGAGTGATAAAATCTCATTTAGGAACGACATGAACATGCTGCGTAGGTAGCTGTTTATCAGTAAATATCTCCACTGAGATTAAGAAAAGCAGTAG
>NW_025955965.1:0-58166 GCF_023159225.1 Perognathus longimembris pacificus | reverse complement strand
TTCATGTCGTTCCTTAATGAGCTTTATCTCTTTCCCCTCACCAAAAATCAGATTCTTCTGAGGAGTTCCCAGTACATTATCCTTTCCCCTGTGTAATTACCTTAACAAGTTCCAGCTGTTTTATTCTCAGAAGGTTTACTCCCTGATATACAGCGGCCTACCCCCTTCGTAAGTGCAGGTCCTAAATGAGCTTTTTTCTCTGTTCCCTCACCACAATCCAGATTCTTTTGGAGAGTTACCAGTACAGTAAACATACCAGGAAGTACTTAATTTATTAAGCTACTGCTTTTCTTAATCTCAGTGGAGATATTTACTGATAAACAGCTACGTACGCAGCATGTTCATGTCGTTCCTAAATGAGCTTTTATCTCTCTCCCCTCACCACAAATCAGATTCTTCTGAGGAGTTCCAAGTACATTATCCTTTCCCCTGTGTAATTACCTTAACAACCTCCAGCTGTTTTTATTGTCAGAAGGTTTACTCCCTGATATACAGCTGCCTACCCCCTTCGTAAGTGCAAGTCCTAAATGAGCTTTTTTCTCTGTTACTTCACCACAATCCAGATTCTTTGGGGAGTTAACAGTACAGTAACCATACCTGAAGTACTTAATTTATTAAGCTACTGCTTTTCTTAATCTCAGTGGAGATATTTACTGATAAACAGCTACCTACGCAGCATGTTCATGTCGTTCCTAAATGAGCGTTTATCTCTCTCCCCTCACCACAAATCAGATTCTTCTGAGGATTTACCAGTACATTATCCTTTCCCCTGTGTAATTACCTTAACAAGCTCCAGCTGTTTTTATTCTCAGAAGGTTTACTCCCTGATATACAGGTGCCTTCGCCCTTCGTAAGTGCAGGTCCTATATGAGCTTTTTTCTCTGTTCCTCACCAAAATCCAGGTTCTTCTGAGGAGTTCCCAGTACATTATCCTTTCCATGTGTAATTACCTTAACAAGCTCCAGCTGTTTTTATTCTCAGAAGGTTTACTCCCTGATATACAGCTGCCTACCCCCTTCGTAAGTGCAGGTCCTAAATGAGTTTTTTTATCTGTTCCCTCACCACAATCCAGATTGTTTTGGGGAGTTACCAGTACAGTAACCATACCAGGAATTACTTATTTTATTAAGCTACTGCTTTTCTTAATCTCAGTGGAGATATTAACTGATAAACAGCTACCTACCCAGCATGTTCATGTCGTTAATAAATGAGCTTTTTTCTCTCTCCCCTCACCACAAATCAGATTCTTCTGATGAGTTCCCAGTACATTATCCTTTCCCCTGTGTATTTACCTTAACAAGTTCCAGCTGTTTTTATTCTCACAAGGTTTACTCCCTGATATACAGCTGCCTACCCCCTTGTAAGTGCAGGTCCTAAATGAGCTTTTTTCTCTGTTTCCCTCACCACAATCCAGATTCTTTGGGGAGTTACCAGTACAGTAACCATAGCAGGAAGTACTTAATTTATTAAGCTACTGCTTTTCTTAATCTCAGTGGAGATATTTACTGATAAACAGCTAACTATTCAGCATGTACATGTCGTTCCTAAATGAGCTTTTATCACTCTCCCCTCACCACAAATCAGATTCTTCAGAGGAGTTCCCAGTACATTATCCTTTCCCCTGTGTAATTTCCTTAACAAGCTCCAGCTGTTTTTATTCTCAGAAGGGATACTCCTGATATACAGCTGCCTACCCCCTTCGTAAGTGCAGGTCCTAAATGAGCTTTTTTCTCTGTTCCCTCACCAAAATCCAGATTCTTTTGGGGAGTTACCAGTACAGTAACCATACCAGGAAGTATTTAATTTATTAAGGTACTGCTTTTCTTAATCTCAGTGGAGATATTTACTGATAAACAGCTACCTATGCAGCATTTTCAAGTCGTTCCTAAATAAGCTTTTATCTCTCTCCCCTCACCACAAATCAGATTCTTCTGAGGAGTTCCCCGTACATTATCCTTTACCCTGTGTCATTACCTTAACAAGCTCCAGCTGTTTTTTATTCTCAGAAGGGATACTCCCTGATATACAGCTGCCTACCCCCTTTGTAAGTGCAGGTCCTAAATGAGCTTTTTTCTCTGTTCCTTCACCACAATCCAGATTCTTTTGGGGAGTTACCAGTACAGTAACCATACCAGGAAGTACTTAATTTATTAAGCTACTGCTTTTCTTAATCTCAGTGGAGATATTTACTGATAAACAGCTACCTACGCAGCATTTTCATGTCGTTCCTAAATGAACTTTTATCTCTCTCCCCTCACCACAAAATCAGATGCTCCTGAGGAGTTCCCAGTACATTACCTTAACAAGCTCCAGCTGTTTTTATTCTCAGAAGGGATACTTCATGATATACACCTGCCTACCCCCTTCGTAAGTGCAGGTCCTAAATCAGCTTTTTTCTCTGTTCCCTCACCACAATCCAGATTCATTTGGGGAGTTACCAGTACAGTAACCATACCAGCAAGTACTTAATTTATTAAGCTACTGCTTTTCTTAATCTCAGTGGAGATATTTACTGATAAACAGCTACCTAAGCAGCATGTTCATGTCGTTCCTAAATGAGCTTTTATCTCTCTCCCCTCACCACAAATCAGATTCTTCTGAGGAGTTCCCATTACATTATCCTTTCCGCTGTGTAATTACCTTAACAAGCTCCAGCAGTTTTTATTCTCAGAAGGTTTACTCCCTGATATACAGCTGCCTACCCCCTTCGTAAGTGCAGGTTCTAAAAGAGCTTTTTTCTCTGTTCCCTCACCACAATCCAGATCCTTTTGGGGAGTTACCAGTACAGTAACCATACCAGGAAGTACTGAATTTATTAAGCTACTGCTTTTCTTAGTCTCAGTGGCGATATTTACTGATAAACAGCTACCTATGCAGCATTTTCATGTCGTTCATAAATGAGCTTTTATCTCTCTCCCCTCAGCGCAAATCAGATTCTTCTGAGGAGTTCCCAGTACATTATCCTTTCCCCTGTGTAATTACCTTAACAAGCTCAAGCTGTTTTTATTCTCAGAAGGGATACTCCCTGATATGCAGCTGCCTACCCCTTCGTAAGTGCAGGTCCTAAATGAGCTTTTTTCTCTATTCCCTCACCACAATCCAGATTCTTTTGGGGAGTTACCCATTACAATAACCATACCAGGAAGTACTTAATTTATTAAGCTACTGCTTTTCTTAATCTCAGTGGAGATATTTACTGATTAACAGCTACCTAAGCAGCATGTTCATGGCGTTCCTATATGAGCTTTTATCTCTCTCCCCTCACCACAAAATCAGATTCTTCTGAGGAGTTTCCAGTACATTATCCTTTCCCCTGTGTAATTACCTTAACTAGCTCCAGCTGTTTTTTATTCTCAGAAGGTTTACTCCCTGATATACAGCTGCCTACCCCCTTCGTAAGTGCAGGTCCTAAATGAGCTTTTTTCTCTGTTCCCTCACCGCAATCCAGATTCTTTTGGGGAGTTACCAGTACAGTAACCATACCAGGAAGTACTTAATTTATTAAGCTACTGCTTTTCTTAATCTCAGTGGAGATATTACTGATAAACAGCTACCTATACAGCATTTCATGTCGTTCATAAATGAGCTTTTATCTCTCTCCCCTCACCACAAAGCAGTTTATTCTGAGGAGTTCCCAGTACATTATCCTTTCCATGTGTAATTACCTTAACAAGCTCCAGCTGTTTGTATTCTCAGAAGGTTTACTCCCTGATATACAGCTGCCTACCCCCTTCGTAAGTGCAGGTCCTAATGTGCCTTTTTTCTCTGTTCCCTCACCACAATCCAGACTCTTTTGGGAGTTACCAGTACAGTACCCATCCCAGGAAGTACTTAATTTATTAAGCTACTGCTTTTCTTAATCTCAGTGGAGATATTTACTGATAAACCGCTACCTATGCAGCATTTTCATGTCGTTCCTAAATGAGCTTTTATCTCTCTGCCCTCACACAAATCAGATTCTTCTGAGGAGTTCCCAGTACATTATCCTTTCCTCTGTGTAATTACCTTAACAAGCTCCAGCTGTTTTTATTCTCAGAAGGGATACTCACGGAATATACAGCTGCCTACCCCCTTAGTAAGTTCAGGTCCTAAATGAGCTTTTTTCTCTGTTCCCTCACCAAAATCCAGGTTCTTCTGAGGAGTTCCCAGTACATTATCCTTTCCCATGTGTAATTACCTTAACAAGCTCCAGCTGTTTTTATTCTCAGAAGGTTTACTCCCTGATATACAGCTGCCTACCCCCTTCGTAAGTGCAGGTCCTAAATGAGCTTTTTTCTCTGTTCCCTCACCACAATCCAGATTCTTTGGGGGAGTTACCAGTACAGTAACCATAACAGGAAGTACTTAATTTATTAAGCTACTGCTTTTCTTAATCTTATTGGAGATATTTACTGATAAACAGCTACCTACGCAGCATGTTCATGTCATTCCTAAATGAGATTTTATCTCTCTCCCCTCACCAAAAATCAGATTCTTCTGAGGAGTTCCCAGTACATTATCTTTTCCCCTGTGTAATTGCCTTAACAAGCTCCAGCTGTTTTTATTCTCAGAAGTTTTACTCCCTGATATACAGCTGCCTACACCCTCGTAAGGACAGGTCCTAAATGAGCTTTTTTCTCTGTGCCCTCACCACAATCCAGATTCTTTTGGGGAGTTACCAGTACAGTAACCATACCAGGAAGTACTTAATTTATTAAGCTACTGCTTTTCTTAATCTCAGTGGAGATATTTACTGACAAACAGCTACATATGCAGCATTTTCATGTCGTTCCTAAATGAGCTTTTATCTCTCTCCCCTCACCACAAATCAGATTCTTCTGAGGAGTTCCCAGTACATTATCCTTTCCCCTGTGTAATTACCTTAACAAGCTGTAGCTGTTTTTATTCTCAGAAGTTTTACTCCCTGATAAACAGCTGCCTACCCCCTTCTTAAGTGCAGGTCCTAAATGAGCTTTATTCTCTGTTCCCTCATCATAATCCAGATTCTTTTGGGGGAGTTACCAGTACAGTAACCATACCAGGAAATACTTAATTTATTAAGCTACTGCTTTTCTTAATCTCAGTGGAGATATTTACTGATAAACAGCGAACTACGCAGCATTTTCCTGTCGTTCCTAAATGAGCTTTTATCTCTCCCCTCACCACAAATCAGATTCTTCTGAGGAGTTCCCAGTACATTATCCTTTCGCCTGTGTAATTACCTTAACAAGACCCAGCTGTTTTTATTCTCAGAAGGGATACGCCCTGATATACAGCTGCCTACCCCCTTCGTAAGAGCAGGTCCTAAATGAGCTTTTTTCTCTGTTCCCTCACCACAATCCAGATTCTTTTGGGGAGTTACCAGTACAGTAACCATACCAGGAATTACTTAATATATTAAGCTACTGCTTTTCTTAATCTCAGTGGAGATATTTACTGATAAACTGCTACCTATGCAGCATTTTTATGTCGTTCCTAAATGAGCTTTTATCTCTCTCCCCTCACCACAAATCAGATTCTTCTGAGGAGTTCCCAGTACATTATCCTTTCCCCTGTGTAATTACCAAACAAGCTCCAGCCGTTTTTATTCTCAGAAGGTTTACTCCCTGATATACAGCTGCATACCCCCTTCGTAAGTGCAGGACCTAAATGAGCTTTTTTCTCTGTTCCCTTACCACAATCCAGATTCTTTTGAGGAGTTACCAGTACAGTAACCATACCAGGAAGTACTTAATTTATTAAGCTACTGCTTTTCTTAATCTCAGTGGAGATATTTACTGATAAACAGCTACCTACGCAGCATTTTCATGTGGTTCCTAAATGAGCTTTTATCTCTCTCCCCTTACTACAAATCAGATTCTTCTGAGGAGTTCCCAGTACATTATCCTTTCCCCTGTGTAATTACCTTAACAAACTCCAGTTGTTTTTATTCTCAGAAGGGATACTCCCTGACATAAAGCTGCCTACCCCCTTCGTAAGTGCAGGTCTTAAATGATCTTTTTTCTCTGTTCCCTCACCACAATCCAGATTGTTTTGGGGAGTTACCAGTACAGTAACCATACCAGGAAGTACTTAATTTATTAAGCTACTGCTTTTCTTAATCTCAGTGGAGATATTTACTGACAAACAGACACCTATGCAGCATATTCATGAGCTTTTATCTCTCTCCCCTCACCACAACAAGCTCCAGCTGTTTTTATTTTCAGAAGGGATACTCCCTGATATACAGCTGCCTACCCCCTTCGTAAGTGCAGGTCCTAAATGAGCATTTTTCTCTGTTCCCTCACCAAAATCCAGATTCTTTTGGGGAGTTACCAGTACAGTAACCATACCAGGAAGTACTTAATTTATTAAGCTACTGCTTTTCTTAATCTCAGTGGAGATATTTACTGATAAACAGCTACCTACGTAGCATGTTCATTTCGTTGCTAATGAGCTTTTATCTCTCTCCCCTCACCACAAATCAGATTCTTCTGAGGAGTTCCCAGTACATTATCCTTTCCCCTGTGTAATTACCTTAACAAGCTCCAGCTGTTTTTATTCTCAGAAGGTTTACTCCCTGATATACAGCTGCCTACCCCCTTCGTAAGTGCAGGTCCCTAAATGAGCTTTTTTCTCTGTTCCTCACCACAATCCAGATTCTTTTGGGGAGTTACCAGTACAGTAACCATACCAGGAAGTACTTAATTTATTAAGCTACTGCTTTTCTTAATCTCAGTGGAGATATTTACTGATAAACAGCTACCTACGCAGCATGTTCATGTCGTTCCTAAATGAGCTTTTATCTCTCTCCCCTCACCACAAATCAGATTCTTCTGAGGAGTTCCCAGTACATTATCCTTTCCCCTGTGTAATTACCTTAACAAGCTCCAGCTGTTTTTATTCTCAGAAGGTTTACTCCCTGATATACAGCTGGTTACCCCCTTCGTAAGTGCAATTCCTAGATGAGCTTTTTTCTCTGTTCCCTCACCACAATCCAGATTCATTTGGGGAGTTACCAGTACAGGAACCATACCAGGAAGTACTTAATTATTAAGCTACTGCCTTTCTTAATCTCAGTGGAGATATTTACTGATAAACAGCTACCTACGCAGCATGTTAATGTCGTTCCTAAATGAGCTTTTATCTCTCTCCCCTCACCACAAATCAGATTCTTCTGAGGAGTTCCCAGTACATTATCCTTTCCCCTGTGTAATTACCTTAACAAGCTCCAGCTGTTTTTATTCTCAGAAGGTTTATTCCCTGATATACAGCTGCCTACCCCCTTCGTAAGTGCAGGTCCTAAATGAGCTTTTTTCTCTGTTCCCTCACCACAATCCAGATTCTTTTGGGGAGTTACCAGTACAGTAACCATACCAGGAAGTACTTAATTTATTAAGCTACTGCTTTTCTAAATCTCAGTGGAGATATTTACTGATAAACAGCTACCTACGCAGCATGTTCATGTCGTTCCTAAATGAGCTTTTATCTCTCTCCCCTCACCACAAATCAGATTCTTCTGAGGAGTTCCCAGTACATTATCCTTTCCTCTGTGTAATTACCTTAACAAGCTCCAGCTGTTTTTTATTCTCAGAAGGTTTACTCCCTGATATACAGCTGCCTACCCCCTTCGTAAGTGCAGGTCCTAAATGAGCTTTACTCTCTGTTCCCTCACCACAATCCAGATGCTTTTGGGGAGTTACCAGTACAGTAACCATACCAGGAAGTACTTAATTTATTAAGCTACTGCTTTTCTTAATCTCAGTGGAGATATTTACTGATAAACAGCTACCTACGCAGCATGTTCATGTCGTTCCTAATGAGCTTTTATCTCTCTCCCCTCACCACAAATCAGATTCTTCTGAGGAGTTCCCAGTACATTATCCTTTCCCCTGTGTAATTACCTTAACAAGCTCCAGCTGTTTTTATTCTCAGAAGGTTTACTCCCTGATATACAGCTGCCTACCCCTTCGTAAGTGCAGGTCCTAAATGAGCTTTTTTCTCTGTTCCCTCACCACAATCCAGATTCTTTTGGGGAGTTACCAGTACAGTAACCATACCAGGAAGTACTTAATTTATTAAGCTACTGCTTTTCTTAATCTCAGTGGAGATATTTACTGATCAACAGCTACCTACGCAGCATGTTCATGTCGTTCCTAAATGAGCTTTTATCTCTCTCCCCTCACCACAAATCAGATTCTTCTGAGGAGTACCCAGTACATTATCCTTTCCCCTGTGTAATTACCTTTAACAAGCTCCAGCTGTTTTTATTCTCAGAAGGTTTACTCCCTGATATACAGCTGGTTACCCCCTTCGTAAGTGCAATTCCTAGATGAGCTTTTTTCTCTGTTCCCTCACCACAATCCAGATTCTTTTGGGGAGTTACCAGTACAGGAACCATACCAGGAAGTACTTAATTTATTAAGCTACTGCCTTTCTTAATCTCAGTGGAGATATTTACTGATAAACAGCTACCTACGCAGCATGTTAATGTCGTTCCTAAATGAGCTTTTATCTCTCTCCCCTCACCACAATCAGATTCTTCTGAGGAGTTCCCAGTACATTATCCTTTCCCCTGTGTAATCACCTTAACAAGCTCCAGCTGTTTTTATTCTCAGAAGGTTTATTCCCGGATATACAGCTGCCTACCCCCTTCGTAAGTGCAGGTCCTAAATGAGCTTTTTTCTCTGTTCCCTCACCACAATCCAGATTCTTTTGGGGAGTTACCAGTACAGTAACCATACCAGGAAGTACTTAATTTATTAAGCTACTGCTTTTCTAAATCTCAGTGGAGATATTTACTGATAAACAGCTACCTACGCAGCATGTTCATGTCGTTCCTAAATGAGCTTTTATCTCTCTCCCTCACCACAAATCAGATTCTTCTGAGGAGTTCCCAGTACATTATCCTTTCCTCTGTGTAATTACCTTAACAAGCTACAGCTGTTTTTATTCTCAGAAGGTTTACTCCCTGATATACAGCTGCCTACCCCCTTCGTAAGTGCAGGTCCTAAATGAGCTTTACTCTCTGTTCCCTCACCACAATCCAGATGCTTTTGGGAGTTACCAGTACAGTAACCATACCAGGAAGTACTTAATTTATTAAGCTACTGCTTTTCTTAATCTCAGTGGAGATATTTACTGATAAACAGCTACCTACGCAGCATGTTCATGTCGTTCTTAATGAGCTTTTATCTCTCTCCCCTCACCACAAATCAGATTCTTCTGAGGATTTCCCAGTACATTATCCTTTCCCCTGTGTAATTACCTTAACAAGCTCCAGCTGTTTTTATTCTCAGAAGGTTTACTCCCTGATATACTTCTGCCTACCCCCTTCTTAGGTGCAGGTCCTAAATGAGTTTTTTTCTCTGTTCCCTCACCTCAATCCAGATTCTTTTGGGGAGTTACCAGTACAGGAACCATACCAGGAAGTACTTAATTTATTAGGCTACTGCTTTTCTTAATGTCAGTGGAGATATTTACTGATAAACAGCTACCTATGCAGCATGTTCATGTCGTTCCTAAATGAGCTTTTATCTCTCTCCCCTCACCACAAATCAGATTCTTCGGAGGAGTTCCCAGTACATTATCCTTTCCCCTGTGTAATTACCTTAACAAGCTCCAGCTGTTTTTATTCTCAGAAGGTTTACTCCCTGATATACAGCTGGTTACCCCATTCGTAAGTGCAGTCCTAAATGAGCGTTTTTCTCTGTTCCCTCACCACAATCCAGATTCTTTTGGGGAGTTACCAGTACAGGAACCATACAGGAAGTACTTAATTTATTAAGCTACTGCTTTTCTTAATCTCAGTGGAGATTTTACTGATAAACAGCTACCTACGCAGCATGTTCATGTCGTTCCTAAATGAGCTTTTATCTCTCTCCCCTCACCACAAATCAGATTCTTCTGAGGAGTTCCCAGTACATTATCCTTTCCCCTGTGTAATTACCTTAACACGCTCCAGCAGTTTTTATTCTCAGAAGGTTTACTCCCTGATATACAGCTGCCTACCCCCTTCGTAAGTGCAGGTCCTAAATGAGCTTTTTTCTCTGTTCCCTCACCACAATCCAGATTCTTTTGGGGAGTTACCAGTACAGTAACCATACCAGGAAGTAATTAATTTATTAAGCTACTGCTTTTTTTAATCTCAGTGGAGATATTTACTGATAAACAGCTACTTACGCAGCATGTACATGTCGTTCCTAAATGAGCTTTTATCTCTCTCCCCTCACGACAAATCAGATTCTTCGGAGGAGTTCCCAGGACATTATCCTTTCCCCTGTGTAATTACCTTTAACAAGCTCAGCTGTTTTTTATTCTCAGAAGGTTTACTCCCTGATATACAGCTGGTTACCCCCTTCGTAAGTGCAGGTCCTAAATGAGCTTTTTTCTCTGTTCCCTCACCACAATCCAGATTCTTTTGGGGAGTTACCAGTACAGGAACCATACCAGGTATTACTTAATTTATTAAGCTACTGCTTGTCTTAATCTCAGTGGAGATATTTACTGATAAACAGCTACCTACGCAGCATGTTCATGTCGTTTCCTAAATGAGCTTTTATCTCTCTCCCCTCACCACAAATCAGATTCTTCTGAGGAGTTCCCAGAACATATCCTTTCCCCTGTGTAATTACCTTAACAAGCTCCAGCAGTTTTTATTCTCAGAAGGTTTACTCCCTGATATACAACTGCCTACCCCCTTTCGTAAGTGCAGGTCCTAAATGAGCTTTTTTCTCTGTTCCCTCACCACAATCCAGATTCTTTTGGGGGTTTACCAGTACAGTACCATACCAGGAAGTACTTAATTTATTAAGCTACTGCTTTTCTTAATCTCAGTGGAGATATTTACTTATAAACAGCTACCTACGCAGCATGTACATGTCGTTCCTAAATGAGCTTTTATCTCTCTCCCCTCACCACAAATCAGATTCTTCTGAGGAGTTCCCAGTACATTATCCTTTCCCCTGTGTAATTGCCTTAACAAGCTCCAGCTGTTTTTATTCTCAGAAGGTTTACTCCCTGATATAGTGCTGCCTACCCCCTTCGTAAGTGCAGTTCCTAAATGAGTTTTTTCTCTGTTCCTCACCACAATCCAGATTCTTTTGGGGGAGTTACCAGTACAGTAACCATACCAGGAAGTACTTAATTTATTAAGCTACTGCTTTTCTTAATCTCAGTGGAGATATTTTACTGATAAACAGCTACCTACGCAGCATGTTCATGGTCGTTCCTAAATGAGCTTTTATCTCTCTCCCCTCACCACAAATCAGATTCTTCTGAGGAGTTCCCAGTACATTATCCTTTCCCCTGTGTAATTACCTTAACAAGCTCCAGCTGTTTTTATTCTCAGAAGGTTTACTCCCTGATATACAGCTGCCTACCCCCTTCGTAAGTGCAGGTCCTAAATGAGCTTTTTCTCTGTTCCCTCACCACAATCCAGATTCTTTTGGGGAGTTACCAGTACAGTAATCATACCAGGAAGTACTTAATTTATTAAGCTACTGCTTTTCTTAATCTCAGTGAAGATATTTACTGATAAACAGCTACCTACGCAGCATGATCATGTCGTTCCTAAATGAGCTTTTATCTCTCTCCCCTCACCACAAATCAGATTCTTCTGAGGAGTTTCCCAGTACATTATCCTTCCCCTGTGTAATTACCTTAACAAGCTCCAGCTGTTTTTTTTCTCAGAAGGTTTACTCCCTGACATACAGCTGCCTACCCCCTTTGTAAGTGCAGGTCCTAAATGAGCTTTTTTCTCTGTTCCCTCACCACAATCCAGATTCTTTTGGGGAGTTACCAGTACAGTATGCATAGCAGGAAGTACTTAATTTATTAAGCTACTGCTTTTCTTAATCTCAGTGGAGATATTTACTGATAAACAGCTACCTACGCAGCATGTTCATGTCGTTCCGAAATGAGCTTTTATCTCTCTCCCCTCACCACAAATCTGATTCTTCTGAGGAGTTCCCAGTACATTATCCTTTCCCCTGGTGTAATTACCTTAACAAGCTCCAGCTGTTTTTTATTCTCAGAAGGTTTACTCCCTGATATACAGCTGCCTACCCCCTTCGTAAATGCAGGTCCTAAATGAGCTTTTTTTTCTGTTCCCTCACCACAATCCAGATTCTTTTGGGGAGTTACCAGTACAGTAATCATACCAGGAAGTACTTAATTTATTAAGCTACTGCTTTTCTTAATCTCAGTGGAGATATTTACTGATAAACAGCTACCTACGCAGCATGTTCATGTCGTTCCTAAATGAGCTTTTATCTCTCTCCCCTCACCACAAATCAGATTCTTCTGAGGAGTTCCCAGTACATTATCCTTTCCCCTGTGTAATTACCTTAACAAGCTCTAGCTGTTTTTATTTTCAGAAGGTTTACTCCCTGATATACAGCTGCCTACCCCCTTCGTAAGTGCAGGTCCTAAATGAGCTTTTTTCTCTGTTCCCTCACCACAATCCAGATTCTTTTGGGGAGTTACCAGTACAGTAACCATACCAGGAAGTACTTAATTTATTAAGCTACTGCTTTTCTTAATCTCAGTGGAGATATTTACTGATCAACAGCTACCTACGCAGCATGTTCATGTCGTTCCTAAATGAGCTTTTATCTCTCTCCCCTCACCACAAATCAGATTCTTCTGAGGAGTACCCAGTACATTATCCTTTCCCCTGTGTAATTACCTTAACAAGCTCCAGCTGTTTTTATTCTCAGAAGGTTTACTCCCTGATATACAGCTGGTTACCCCCTTCGTAAGTGCAATTCCTAGATGAGCTTTTTTCTCTGTTCCCTCACCACAATCCAGATTCTTTTGGGGAGTTACCAGTACAGGAACCATACCAGGAAGTACTTAATTTATTAAGCTACTGCCTTTCTTAATCTCAGTGGAGATATTTACTGATAAACAGCTACCTACGCAGCATGTTAATGTCGTTCCTAAATGAGCTTTTATCTCTCTCCCCTCACCACAAATCAGATTCTTCTGAGGAGTTCCCAGTACATTATCCTTTCCCCTGTGTAATCACCTTAACAAGCTCCAGCTGTTTTTATTCTCAGAAGGTTTATTCCCGGATATACAGCTGCCTACCCCCTTCGTAAGTGCAGGTCCTAAATGAGCTTTTTTCTCTGTTCCCTCACCACAATCCAGATTCTTTTGGGGAGTTACCAGTACAGTAACCATACCAGGAAGTACTTAATTTATTAAGCTACTGCTTTTCTAAATCTCAGTGGAGATATTTACTGATAAACAGCTACCTACGCAGCATGTTCATGTCGTTCCTAAATGAGCTTTTATCTCTCTCCCCTCACCACAAATCAGATTCTTCTGAGGAGTTCCCAGTACATTATCCTTTCCTCTGTGTAATTACCTTAACAAGCTCCAGCTGTTTTTATTCTCAGAAGGTTTACTCCCTGATATACAGCTGCCTACCCCCTTCGTAAGTGCAGGTCCTAAATGAGCTTTACTCTCTGTTCCCTCACCACAATCCAGATGCTTTTGGGGAGTTACCAGTACAGTAACCATACCAGGAAGTACTTAATTTATTAAGCTACTGCTTTTCTTAATCTCAGTGGAGATATTTACTGATAAACAGCTACCTACGCAGCATGTTCATGTCGTTCTTAATGAGCTTTTATCTCTCTCCCCTCACCACAAATCAGATTCTTCTGAGGATTTCCCAGTACATTATCCTTTCCCCTGTGTAATTACCTTAACAAGCTCCAGCTGTTTTTATTCTCAGAAGGTTTACTCCCTGATATACTTCTGCCTACCCCCTTCTTAGGTGCAGGTCCTAAATGAGTTTTTTTCTCTGTTCCCTCACCTCAATCCAGATTCTTTTGGGGAGTTACCAGTACAGGAACCATACCAGGAAGTACTTAATTTATTAGGCTACTGCTTTTCTTAATGTCAGTGGAGATATTTACTGATAAACAGCTACCTATGCAGCATGTTCATGTCGTTCCTAAATGAGCTTTTATCTCTCTCCCCTCACCACAAATCAGATTCTTCGGAGGAGTTCCCAGTACATTATCCTTTCCCCTGTGTAATTACCTTAACAAGCTCCAGCTGTTTTTATTCTCAGAAGGTTTACTCCCTGATATACAGCTGGTTACCCCATTCGTAAGTGCAGGTCCTAAATGAGCGTTTTTCTCTGTTCCCTCACCACAATCCAGATTCTTTTGGGGAGTTACCAGTACAGGAACCATACCAGGAAGTACTTAATTTATTAAGCTACTGCTTTTCTTAATCTCAGTGGAGATTTTACTGATAAACAGCTACCTACGCAGCATGTTCATGTCGTTCCTAAATGAGCTTTTATCTCTCTCCCCTCACCACAAATCAGATTCTTCTGAGGAGTTCCCAGTACATTATCCTTTCCCCTGTGTAATTACCTTAACACGCTCCAGCAGTTTTTATTCTCAGAAGGTTTACTCCCTGATATACAGCTGCCTACCCCCTTCGTAAGTGCAGGTCCTAAATGAGCTTTTTTCTCTGTTCCCTCACCACAATCCAGATTCTTTTGGGGAGTTACCAGTACAGTAACCATACCAGGAAGTAATTAATTTATTAAGCTACTGCTTTTTTTAATCTCAGTGGAGATATTTACTGATAAACAGCTACTTACGCAGCATGTACATGTCGTTCCTAAATGAGCTTTTATCTCTCTCCCCTCACGACAAATCAGATTCTTCGGAGGAGTTCCCAGGACATTATCCTTTCCCCTGTGTAATTACCTTAACAAGCTCCAGCTGTTTTTATTCTCAGAAGGTTTACTCCCTGATATACAGCTGGTTACCCCCTTCGTAAGTGCAGGTCCTAAATGAGCTTTTTTCTCTGTTCCCTCACCACAATCCAGATTCTTTTGGGGAGTTACCAGTACAGGAACCATACCAGGTATTACTTAATTTATTAAGCTACTGCTTGTCTTAATCTCAGTGGAGATATTTACTGATAAACAGCTACCTACGCAGCATGTTCATGTCGTTCCTAAATGAGCTTTTATCTCTCTCCCCTCACCACAAATCAGATTCTTCTGAGGAGTTCCCAGAACATTATCCTTTCCCCTGTGTAATTACCTTAACAAGCTCCAGCAGTTTTTATTCTCAGAAGGTTTACTCCCTGATATACAACTGCCTACCCCCTTCGTAAGTGCAGGTCCTAAATGAGCTTTTTCTCTGTTCCCTCACCACAATCCAGATTCTTTTGGGGAGTTACCAGTACAGTAACCATACCAGGAAGTACTTAATTTATTAAGCTACTGCTTTTCTTAATCTCAGTGGAGATATTTACTTATAAACAGCTACCTACGCAGCATGTACATGTCGTTCCTAAATGAGCTTTTATCTCTCTCCCCTCACCACAAATCAGATTCTTCTGAGGAGTTCCCAGTACATTATCCTTTCCCCTGTGTAATTGCCTTAACAAGCTCCAGCTGTTTTTATTCTCAGAAGGTTTACTCCCTGATATAGTGCTGCCTACCCCCTTCGTAAGTGCAGTTCCTAAATGAGTTTTTTCTCTGTTCCCTCACCACAATCCAGATTCTTTTGGGGAGTTACCAGTACAGTAACCATACCAGGAAGTACTTAATTTATTAAGCTACTGCTTTTCTTAATCTCAGTGGAGATATTTACTGATAAACAGCTACCTACGCAGCATGTTCATGTCGTTCCTAAATGAGCTTTTATCTCTCTCCCCTCACCACAAATCAGATTCTTCTGAGGAGTTCCCAGTACATTATCCTTTCCCCTGTGTAATTACCTTAACAAGCTCCAGCTGTTTTTATTCTCAGAAGGTTTACTCCCTGATATACAGCTGCCTACCCCCTTCGTAAGTGCAGGTCCTAAATGAGCTTTTTTCTCTGTTCCCTCACCACAATCCAGATTCTTTTGGGGAGTTACCAGTACAGTAATCATACCAGGAAGTACTTAATTTATTAAGCTACTGCTTTTCTTAATCTCAGTGAAGATATTTACTGATAAACAGCTACCTACGCAGCATGATCATGTCGTTCCTAAATGAGCTTTTATCTCTCTCCCCTCACCACAAATCAGATTCTTCTGAGGAGTTCCCAGTACATTATCCTTTCCCCTGTGTAATTACCTTAACAAGCTCCAGCTGTTTTTTTTCTCAGAAGGTTTACTCCCTGACATACAGCTGCCTACCCCCTTTGTAAGTGCAGGTCCTAAATGAGCTTTTTTCTCTGTTCCCTCACCACAATCCAGATTCTTTTGGGGAGTTACCAGTACAGTATGCATAGCAGGAAGTACTTAATTTATTAAGCTACTGCTTTTCTTAATCTCAGTGGAGATATTTACTGATAAACAGCTACCTACGCAGCATGTTCATGTCGTTCCGAAATGAGCTTTTATCTCTCTCCCCTCACCACAAATCTGATTCTTCTGAGGAGTTCCCAGTACATTATCCTTTCCCCTGTGTAATTACCTTAACAAGCTCCAGCTGTTTTTATTCTCAGAAGGTTTACTCCCTGATATACAGCTGCCTACCCCCTTCGTAAATGCAGGTCCTAAATGAGCTTTTTTTTCTGTTCCCTCACCACAATCCAGATTCTTTTGGGGAGTTACCAGTACAGTAATCATACCAGGAAGTACTTAATTTATTAAGCTACTGCTTTTCTTAATCTCAGTGGAGATATTTACTGATAAACAGCTACCTACGCAGCATGTTCATGTCGTTCCTAAATGAGCTTTTATCTCTCTCCCCTCACCACAAATCAGATTCTTCTGAGGAGTTCCCAGTACATTATCCTTTCCCCTGTGTAATTACCTTAACAAGCTCTAGCTGTTTTTATTTTCAGAAGGTTTACTCCCTGATATACAGCTGCCTACCCCCTTCGTAAGTGCAGGTCCTAAATGAGCTTTTTTCTCTGTTCCCTCACCACAATCCAGATTCTTTTGGGGAGTTACCAGTACAGTAACCATACCAGGAAGTACTTAATTTATTAAGCTACTGCTTTTCTTAATCTCAGTGGAGATATTTACTGATCAACAGCTACCTACGCAGCATGTTCATGTCGTTCCTAAATGAGCTTTTATCTCTCTCCCCTCACCACAAATCAGATTCTTCTGAGGAGTACCCAGTACATTATCCTTTCCCCTGTGTAATTACCTTAACAAGCTCCAGCTGTTTTTATTCTCAGAAGGTTTACTCCCTGATATACAGCTGGTTACCCCCTTCGTAAGTGCAATTCCTAGATGAGCTTTTTTCTCTGTTCCCTCACCACAATCCAGATTCTTTTGGGGAGTTACCAGTACAGGAACCATACCAGGAAGTACTTAATTTATTAAGCTACTGCCTTTCTTAATCTCAGTGGAGATATTTACTGATAAACAGCTACCTACGCAGCATGTTAATGTCGTTCCTAAATGAGCTTTTATCTCTCTCCCCTCACCACAAATCAGATTCTTCTGAGGAGTTCCCAGTACATTATCCTTTCCCCTGTGTAATCACCTTAACAAGCTCCAGCTGTTTTTATTCTCAGAAGGTTTATTCCCGGATATACAGCTGCCTACCCCCTTCGTAAGTGCAGGTCCTAAATGAGCTTTTTTCTCTGTTCCCTCACCACAATCCAGATTCTTTTGGGGAGTTACCAGTACAGTAACCATACCAGGAAGTACTTAATTTATTAAGCTACTGCTTTTCTAAATCTCAGTGGAGATATTTACTGATAAACAGCTACCTACGCAGCATGTTCATGTCGTTCCTAAATGAGCTTTTATCTCTCTCCCCTCACCACAAATCAGATTCTTCTGAGGAGTTCCCAGTACATTATCCTTTCCTCTGTGTAATTACCTTAACAAGCTCCAGCTGTTTTTATTCTCAGAAGGTTTACTCCCTGATATACAGCTGCCTACCCCCTTCGTAAGTGCAGGTCCTAAATGAGCTTTACTCTCTGTTCCCTCACCACAATCCAGATGCTTTTGGGGAGTTACCAGTACAGTAACCATACCAGGAAGTACTTAATTTATTAAGCTACTGCTTTTCTTAATCTCAGTGGAGATATTTACTGATAAACAGCTACCTACGCAGCATGTTCATGTCGTTCTTAATGAGCTTTTATCTCTCTCCCCTCACCACAAATCAGATTCTTCTGAGGATTTCCCAGTACATTATCCTTTCCCCTGTGTAATTACCTTAACAAGCTCCAGCTGTTTTTATTCTCAGAAGGTTTACTCCCTGATATACTTCTGCCTACCCCCTTCTTAGGTGCAGGTCCTAAATGAGTTTTTTTCTCTGTTCCCTCACCTCAATCCAGATTCTTTTGGGGAGTTACCAGTACAGGAACCATACCAGGAAGTACTTAATTTATTAGGCTACTGCTTTTCTTAATGTCAGTGGAGATATTTACTGATAAACAGCTACCTATGCAGCATGTTCATGTCGTTCCTAAATGAGCTTTTATCTCTCTCCCCTCACCACAAATCAGATTCTTCGGAGGAGTTCCCAGTACATTATCCTTTCCCCTGTGTAATTACCTTAACAAGCTCCAGCTGTTTTTATTCTCAGAAGGTTTACTCCCTGATATACAGCTGGTTACCCCATTCGTAAGTGCAGGTCATAAATGAGCGTTTTTCTCTGTTCCCTCACCACAATCCAGATTCTTTTGGGGAGTTACCAGTACAGGAACCATACCAGGAAGTACTTAATTTATTAAGCTACTGCTTTTCTTAATCTCAGTGGAGATTTTACTGATAAACAGCTACCTACGCAGCATGTTCATGTCGTTCCTAAATGAGCTTTTATCTCTCTCCCCTCACCACAAATCAGATTCTTCTGAGGAGTTCCCAGTACATTATCCTTTCCCCTGTGTAATTACCTTAACACGCTCCAGCAGTTTTTATTCTCAGAAGGTTTACTCCCTGATATACAGCTGCCTACCCCCTTCGTAAGTGCAGGTCCTAAATGAGCTTTTTTCTCTGTTCCCTCACCACAATCCAGATTCTTTTGGGGAGTTACCAGTACAGTAACCATACCAGGAAGTAATTAATTTATTAAGCTACTGCTTTTTTTAATCTCAGTGGAGATATTTACTGATAAACAGCTACTTACGCAGCATGTACATGTCGTTCCTAAATGAGCTTTTATCTCTCTCCCCTCACGACAAATCAGATTCTTCGGAGGAGTTCCCAGGACATTATCCTTTCCCCTGTGTAATTACCTTAACAAGCTCCAGCTGTTTTTATTCTCAGAAGGTTTACTCCCTGATATACAGCTGGTTACCCCCTTCGTAAGTGCAGGTCCTAAATGAGCTTTTTTCTCTGTTCCCTCACCACAATCCAGATTCTTTTGGGGAGTTACCAGTACAGGAACCATACCAGGTATTACTTAATTTATTAAGCTACTGCTTGTCTTAATCTCAGTGGAGATATTTACTGATAAACAGCTACCTACGCAGCATGTTCATGTCGTTCCTAAATGAGCTTTTATCTCTCTCCCCTCACCACAAATCAGATTCTTCTGAGGAGTTCCCAGAACATTATCCTTTCCCCTGTGTAATTACCTTAACAAGCTCCAGCAGTTTTTATTCTCAGAAGGTTTACTCCCTGATATACAACTGCCTACCCCCTTCGTAAGTGCAGGTCCTAAATGAGCTTTTTCTCTGTTCCCTCACCACAATCCAGATTCTTTTGGGGAGTTACCAGTACAGTAACCATACCAGGAAGTACTTAATTTATTAAGCTACTGCTTTTCTTAATCTCAGTGGAGATATTTACTTATAAACAGCTACCTACGCAGCATGTACATGTCGTTCCTAAATGAGCTTTTATCTCTCTCCCCTCACCACAAATCAGATTCTTCTGAGGAGTTCCCAGTACATTATCCTTTCCCCTGTGTAATTGCCTTAACAAGCTCCAGCTGTTTTTATTCTCAGAAGGTTTACTCCCTGATATAGTGCTGCCTACCCCCTTCGTAAGTGCAGTTCCTAAATGAGTTTTTTCTCTGTTCCCTCACCACAATCCAGATTCTTTTGGGGAGTTACCAGTACAGTAACCATACCAGGAAGTACTTAATTTATTAAGCTACTGCTTTTCTTAATCTCAGTGGAGATATTTACTGATAAACAGCTACCTACGCAGCATGTTCATGTCGTTCCTAAATGAGCTTTTATCTCTCTCCCCTCACCACAAATCAGATTCTTCTGAGGAGTTCCCAGTACATTATCCTTTCCCCTGTGTAATTACCTTAACAAGCTCCAGCTGTTTTTATTCTCAGAAGGTTTACTCCCTGATATACAGCTGCCTACCCCCTTCGTAAGTGCAGGTCCTAAATGAGCTTTTTTCTCTGTTCCCTCACCACAATCCAGATTCTTTTGGGGAGTTACCAGTACAGTAATCATACCAGGAAGTACTTAATTTATTAAGCTACTGCTTTTCTTAATCTCAGTGAAGATATTTACTGATAAACAGCTACCTACGCAGCATGATCATGTCGTTCCTAAATGAGCTTTTATCTCTCTCCCCTCACCACAAATCAGATTCTTCTGAGGAGTTCCCAGTACATTATCCTTTCCCCTGTGTAATTACCTTAACAAGCTCCAGCTGTTTTTTTTCTCAGAAGGTTTACTCCCTGACATACAGCTGCCTACCCCCTTTGTAAGTGCAGGTCCTAAATGAGCTTTTTTCTCTGTTCCCTCACCACAATCCAGATTCTTTTGGGGAGTTACCAGTACAGTATGCATAGCAGGAAGTACTTAATTTATTAAGCTACTGCTTTTCTTAATCTCAGTGGAGATATTTACTGATAAACAGCTACCTACGCAGCATGTTCATGTCGTTCCGAAATGAGCTTTTATCTCTCTCCCCTCACCACAAATCTGATTCTTCTGAGGAGTTCCCAGTACATTATCCTTTCCCCTGTGTAATTACCTTAACAAGCTCCAGCTGTTTTTATTCTCAGAAGGTTTACTCCCTGATATACAGCTGCCTACCCCCTTCGTAAATGCAGGTCCTAAATGAGCTTTTTTTTCTGTTCCCTCACCACAATCCAGATTCTTTTGGGGAGTTACCAGTACAGTAATCATACCAGGAAGTACTTAATTTATTAAGCTACTGCTTTTCTTAATCTCAGTGGAGATATTTACTGATAAACAGCTACCTACGCAGCATGTTCATGTCGTTCCTAAATGAGCTTTTATCTCTCTCCCCTCACCACAAATCAGATTCTTCTGAGGAGTTCCCAGTACATTATCCTTTCCCCTGTGTAATTACCTTAACAAGCTCTAGCTGTTTTTATTTTCAGAAGGTTTACTCCCTGATATACAGCTGCCTACCCCCTTCGTAAGTGCAGGTCCTAAATGAGCTTTTTTCTCTGTTCCCTCACCACAATCCAGATTCTTTTGGGGAGTTACCAGTACAGTAACCATACCAGGAAGTACTTAATTTATTAAGCTACTGCTTTTCTTAATCTCAGTGGAGATATTTACTGATCAACAGCTACCTACGCAGCATGTTCATGTCGTTCCTAAATGAGCTTTTATCTCTCTCCCCTCACCACAAATCAGATTCTTCTGAGGAGTACCCAGTACATTATCCTTTCCCCTGTGTAATTACCTTAACAAGCTCCAGCTGTTTTTATTCTCAGAAGGTTTACTCCCTGATATACAGCTGGTTACCCCCTTCGTAAGTGCAATTCCTAGATGAGCTTTTTTCTCTGTTCCCTCACCACAATCCAGATTCTTTTGGGGAGTTACCAGTACAGGAACCATACCAGGAAGTACTTAATTTATTAAGCTACTGCCTTTCTTAATCTCAGTGGAGATATTTACTGATAAACAGCTACCTACGCAGCATGTTAATGTCGTTCCTAAATGAGCTTTTATCTCTCTCCCCTCACCACAAATCAGATTCTTCTGAGGAGTTCCCAGTACATTATCCTTTCCCCTGTGTAATCACCTTAACAAGCTCCAGCTGTTTTTATTCTCAGAAGGTTTATTCCCGGATATACAGCTGCCTACCCCCTTCGTAAGTGCAGGTCCTAAATGAGCTTTTTTCTCTGTTCCCTCACCACAATCCAGATTCTTTTGGGGAGTTACCAGTACAGTAACCATACCAGGAAGTACTTAATTTATTAAGCTACTGCTTTTCTAAATCTCAGTGGAGATATTTACTGATAAACAGCTACCTACGCAGCATGTTCATGTCGTTCCTAAATGAGCTTTTATCTCTCTCCCCTCACCACAAATCAGATTCTTCTGAGGAGTTCCCAGTACATTATCCTTTCCTCTGTGTAATTACCTTAACAAGCTCCAGCTGTTTTTATTCTCAGAAGGTTTACTCCCTGATATACAGCTGCCTACCCCCTTCGTAAGTGCAGGTCCTAAATGAGCTTTACTCTCTGTTCCCTCACCACAATCCAGATGCTTTTGGGGAGTTACCAGTACAGTAACCATACCAGGAAGTACTTAATTTATTAAGCTACTGCTTTTCTTAATCTCAGTGGAGATATTTACTGATAAACAGCTACCTACGCAGCATGTTCATGTCGTTCTTAATGAGCTTTTATCTCTCTCCCCTCACCACAAATCAGATTCTTCTGAGGATTTCCCAGTACATTATCCTTTCCCCTGTGTAATTACCTTAACAAGCTCCAGCTGTTTTTATTCTCAGAAGGTTTACTCCCTGATATACTTCTGCCTACCCCCTTCTTAGGTGCAGGTCCTAAATGAGTTTTTTTCTCTGTTCCCTCACCTCAATCCAGATTCTTTTGGGGAGTTACCAGTACAGGAACCATACCAGGAAGTACTTAATTTATTAGGCTACTGCTTTTCTTAATGTCAGTGGAGATATTTACTGATAAACAGCTACCTATGCAGCATGTTCATGTCGTTCCTAAATGAGCTTTTATCTCTCTCCCCTCACCACAAATCAGATTCTTCGGAGGAGTTCCCAGTACATTATCCTTTCCCCTGTGTAATTACCTTAACAAGCTCCAGCTGTTTTTATTCTCAGAAGGTTTACTCCCTGATATACAGCTGGTTACCCCATTCGTAAGTGCAGGTCCTAAATGAGCGTTTTTCTCTGTTCCCTCACCACAATCCAGATTCTTTTGGGGAGTTACCAGTACAGGAACCATACCAGGAAGTACTTAATTTATTAAGCTACTGCTTTTCTTAATCTCAGTGGAGATATTTACTGATAAACAGCTACCTACGCAGCATGTTCATGTCATTCCTAAATGAGCTTTTATCTCTCTCCCCTCACCACAAATCAGATTCTTCTGAGGAGTTCCCAGTACATTATCCTTTCCCCTGTGTAATTACCAAACAAGCTCCAGCTGTTTTTATTCTCAGAAGGTTTACTCCCTGATATACAGCTGCCTACCCCCTTCGTAAGTGCAGGTCCTAAATGAGCTTTGTTCTCTGTTCCCTCACCACAATCCAGATTCTTTTGGGGAGTTACCAGTACAGGAACCATACCAGGAAGTACTTAATTTATTAAGCTACTGCTTTCTTAATCTCATTGGAGATATGTACTGATAAACCGCTACCTAGGAAGCATGTTCATATCGTTCCTAAATGAGCTTTTATCTCTCTCCCCTCACTAACAAATCAGATTCTTCTGAGGAGTACCCAGTACATTATCCTTTCCCCTGTGTAATTACCTTAACAAGTTCCAGCTGTTTTTATTCTCAGAATGTTTACTCCCTGATATACTGCTGCCTACCCCCTTCGTAAGTGCAGGTCCTAAATGAGCTTTTTTCTCTGTTCCCTCACCACAATCCAGATTCTCTTGGGGAGTTACCAGTACAGTAACCATACCAGATGTTGGGGTCCATCTTCCCCCCTAGATGGAAGGGGCCTGAGGCAACTCCCCCAGCTGGGGAATGCAGCGCTTCCATCCTCTCTACATTGGAATCTGGAGAAACCGGTCCGATAAGAGACCCCCGACTTAGCTGGCAGCCAGCCTGGCGCCTACCAGCCCCGTCCTGGTTTGGCCCACTCAGAGTGACGTAGCCCCTTGGAGGTCAAGTGACCAGACCCTTGGAGGTCACCTGACAGCTCGTGGCCTATGGGAATCCAGGCCAACCCCCTTCCCCCGGATCATCTACCCTTGCCCCTCTCTCAATAAAGTTAGTTCGCTCTCAGAAGCTGACCCGTTGTCTATGTCCGTTGCTTCAAGAGTAGGATAGCGGTCACATTGCCACGCGGGTCGCGCGCCCTCCAGGACGAAGACATCCCCACGTCTCACCCCGACAAACCGGCATGCCGAGGGTTGGGGTAGAAGGCGATGCGAGGATAATAAGAGAGAAAGAAATGAGCACTTGAGCCGGAGCAGAGAAAGCACTCCCCACACAAGGAAGTACTTAATTTATTAAGCTACTGCTTTTCTTAATCTCAGTGGAGATATTTACTGATAAACAGCTACGTACGCAGCATGTTCATTTCGTTCCTAAATGAGCTTTTATCTCTCTCCCCTCACCACAAATCAGATTCTTCTGAGGAGTTCCCAGTACATTATCCTTTCCCCTTTGTAATTACCTTAACAAGCTATAGCTGTTTTTATTCTCAGAAGGTTTACTCCCTGATATACAGCTGCCTACCCCCTTCGTAAGTGCAGGTCCGAAATGAGCTTTTTTCTCTGTTCCCTCATAACAATCCAGATTCTTTTGGGGAGTTACCAGGACAGTAACCATATCAGGAAGTACTTAATTTATTAAGCTACTGCTTTTCTTAATCTCAGTGGAGATATTTAATGATAAACAGCTACCTACGCAGCATGTTCATGTCGTTCCTAAATGAGCTTTTATCTCTCTCCCCTCACCACAAATCAGATTCTTCTGAGGAGTTCATAGTACATTATCCTTTCCCCTGTGTAATTACCTTAACAAGCTCCAGCTGTTTTTATTCTCAGAAGGTTTACTCCCTGATATACAGCTGCCTACCCCCTTCGTAAGTGCAGGTCCTAAGTGAGCTTTTTTCTCTGTTCCCAAACCACAATCCAGATTCTTTTGGGGAGTTACCAGTACAGTAACCATACCAGGAAGTACTTAATATATTAAGCTACTGGTTTTCTTAATCTCAGTGGAGATATTTACTGATAAACAGCTACCTACGCAGCATGTTCATGTCGTTCCTAAATGAGCTTTTATATCTCTCCCCTCACCACAAATCAGATTCTTCTGAGGAGTTCCCAGTACATTATCCTTTCCCCTGTGGAATTACCTTAACAAGCTCCAGCTGTTTTTATTCTCAGAAGGTTTACTCCCTGATATACAGCTGCCTACCCCCTTCGTAAGTGCAGGTCCTTAATGAGCTTTTTTCTCTGTTCCCTCAACACAATCCAGATTATTTTGGGGAGTTACCAGTAAAGTAACCATACCAGGAAGAACTTAATTTATTTTCATTTTTTTTTACCAGGAAGTACTTAATTTATTAAGCTACTGCTTTTCTTAATCTCAGTGGAGATATTTACTGATAAACAGCTACCTACCCAGCATGGTCATGTCGTTCCTAAATGAGCTTTTATCTCTCTCCCCTCACCACAAATCAGATTCTTCTGAGGAGTTCCCAGTACATTATCCTTTCCCCTGTGTAATTACCTTAACAAGCTCCAGCTGTTTTTATTCTCAGAAGGTTTACTCCCTGATATACTGCTGCCTACCCCCTTCGTAAGTGCAGTTCCTAAATTAGCTTTTTTCTCTGTTCCCTCACCACAATCCAGATTCTTTTGGGGAGTTACCAGTACAGTAACCATACCAGGAAGTACTTAATTTATTAAGCTACTGCTTTTCTTAATCTCAGTGGAGATATTTACTGATAAACAGCTACCTACGCAGCATGTTCATGTCGTTCTTAATGAGCTTTTATCTCTCTCCCCTCACCACAAATCAGATTCTTCTGAGGATTTCCCAGTACATTATCCTTTCCCCTGTGTAATTACCTTAACAAGCTCCAGCTGTTTTTATTCTCAGAAGGTTTACTCCCTGATATACAGCTGCCTACTCCCTTCGTAAGTGCAGGTCCTAAATGAGCTTTTTTCTCTGTTCCCTCACCACAATCCAGATTCTTTTGGGGAGTTACCAGTACAGTAACCATACCAGGAAGTACTTAATTTATTAAGCTATTGCTTTTCTTAATCTCAGTGGAGATATTTACTGATAAACAGCTACCTACGCAGCATGTTCATGTCGTTCCTAAATGAGCTTTTATCTCTCTCCCCTCACCAAAAATCAGATTCTTCTGAGGAGTTCCCAGTACATTATCCTTTCCCCTGTGTAATTACCTTAACAAGCTCCAGCTGTTTTTATCCTCAGACGGTTTACTCCCTGATATACAGCTGCCTACCCCCTTCGTAAGTGCAGGTCCTAAATGAGCTTTTTTCTCTGTTCCCTCACCACAATCCAGATTCTTTTGGGGAGGTACCAGTACAGTAACCATACCATGAAGTACTTAATTTATTAAGCTACTGCTTTTCTTAATCTCAGTGGAGATATTTACTGATAAACAGCTACCTACGCAGCATGTTCATGTCGTTCTTATATGAGCTTTTTTCTCTCTCCCCTCACCACAAATCAGATTCTTCTGAGGAGTTCCCAGTACATTATCCTTTCCCCTGTGTAATTACCTTAACAAGCTCCAGCTGTTTTTATTCTCAGAAGGTTTACTCCCTGATATACAGCTGCCTACGCCCTTCGTAAGTGCAGGTCCGAAATGAGCTTTTTTCTCTGTTCCCTCACCACAATCCAAATTCTTTTGGGGAGTTAACAGTACAGTAACCATACCAGGAAGTACTTAATTTATTAAGGTACTGATTTTCTTAATCTCAGTGGAGATATTTACTAATAAACAGCTACCTACGCAGCATGTTCATGTCGTTCCTAAATGAGCTTTAATCTCTCTCCCCTCACCACAAATCAGATTCTTCTGAGGAGTTCCCAGTACATTATCCTTTCCCCTGTGTAATTACCTTAACAAGCTCCAGCTGTTTTTATTCTAAGAAGATTTACTCCCTGATATACAACTGAATATCGCCTTCGTAAGTGCAGGTCCTAAATGAGCTTTTTTCTCTGTTCCCTCACCACAATCCAGATTCTTTTGGGGAGTTACCAGTACAGTAACCATACCAGGAAGTACTTAATTTATTAAGCTACTGCTTTTATTAATCTAAGTGGAGATATTTACTGATAAACAGCTACCTACGCAGCATGTTCATGTCGTTCCTAAATGAGCTTTTATCTGTCTCCCCTCACCACAAATCAGATTCTTCTGAGGAGTTCCCAGTACATTATCCTTTCCCCTGTGTAATTACCTTAACAAGCTCCAGCTGTTTTTATTCTCAGAAGGTTTACTCCCTGATATACAGCTGCCTACCCCCTTCGTAAGTGCAGGTCCTAAATGAGCTTTTTTCTCTGTTCCCTCACCACATTCCAGATTCTTTTGGGGAGGTACCAGTACAGTAACCATACCAGGAAGTACTTAATTTATTAAGCTACTGCTTTTCTTAATCTCAGTGGAGATATTTACTGATAAACAGCTACCTACGCAGCATGTTCATGTCGTTCCTAAATGAGCTTTTATCTCTCTCCCCTCACCACAATTCAGATTCTTCTGAGGAGTTCCCAGTACATTATCCTTTACCCTGTGTAATTACCTTAACAAGCTAGAGCTGTTTTTATTCTCAGAAGGTTTACTCCCTGATATACAGCTGCCTACCCCCTTCGTAAGTGCAGGTCCTAAATGAGCTTTTTTCTCTGTTCCCTCACCACAATCCAGATTCTTTTGGGGAGTTACCAGTACAGTAACCATACCAGGAAGTACTTAATTTATTAAGCTACTGCTTTTCTTAATCTCAGTTGAGATATGTACTGATAAACAGCTACTAGGCAGCATTTTCATGTCGTTCTTAAATCAGCTTTTATCTCTCTTCCCTCACCACAAATCAGATTCTTCTGAGGAGTTCCCAGTACATTATCCTTTCCCCTGTGTAATTACCTTAACAAGCTCCAGCTGTTTTTATTCTCAGAAGGTTTACTCCCTGATATACAGCTGCCTACCCCCTTCTTAAGTGCAGTTCCTAAATGAGCTTTTTTCTCTGTTCCCTCACCACAATTCAGAATCTTTTGGGGAGTTACCAGTACAGTAACCATACCAGGAAGTACTTAATTTATTAAGCTACTGCTTTTCTTAATCTCAGTGGAGATATTTACTGATAAATAGCTACCTACGCAGCATGTTCATGTCGTTCCTAAATGAGCTTTTATCTCTCTCCCCTCACCACAAATCAGACTCTTCTGAGGAGTTCCCAGTACATTATCCTTTCCCCTGTGTAATTACCTTAACAAGCTCCAGCTGTTTTTGTTCTCAGAAGGTATACTCCCTGATATACAGCTGCCTACCCCCTTCGTAAGTGCAGGTCCTAAATGAGCTTTTTTCTCTGTTCCCTCACCACAATCCAGATTCTTTTGGGGAGTTACCAGTACAGTAACCATACCAGGAAGTACTTAATTTATTAAGATACTGCTTTTCTTAATCTCAGTGGAGATATTTACTGTTAAACAGCTACGTACGCAGCACGTTCATGTCGTTCCTAAATGAGCTTTTATCTCTCTCCCCTCACCACAAATCTGATTCGTCTGAGGAGTTCCCAGTACATTATCCTTTCCCCTGTGTAATTACCTTAAAAAGCACCAGCTGTTTTTATTCTCAGAAGGTTTACTCCCTGATATACAGCTGCCTAACCCTTCGTAAGTGCAGGTCCTACATGAGCTTTTTTCTCTGTTCCCTCACCACAATCCAGATTCTTTTGGGGAGTTACCAGTATAGTAACTATACCAGGAAGTACTTAATTTATTAAGCTCCTGCTTTTCTTAATCTCAGTGGACATATTTACTGATAAACAGCTACCTACGCAGTATGTTCATGTCGTTCCTAAATGAGCTTTTATCTCTCTCCTCACCACAAATCAGATTCTTCTGAGGAGTTCCCAGTACATTATCCCTTCCCCTGTGTAATTACCTTAACAAGCTCCAGCTGTTTTTATTCTCAGAAGGTTTACTCCCTGATATACAGCTGCCTACCCCCTTCGTAAGTGCAGGTCCTAAATGAGCTTTTTTCTCTGTTCCCTCACCACAATCCAGATTCTTTTGGGGAGTCTCCAGTACAGTAACCATACCAGGAAGTACTTAATTTATTAAGCTACTGCTTTTCTTAATCTCAGTGGAGATATTTACTTATAAACAGCTACCTACGCAGCATGTACATGTCGTTCCTAAATGAGCTTTTATCTCTCTCCCCTCACCACAAATCAGATTCTTCTGAGGAGTTCCCAGTACATTATCCTTTCCCCTGTATAATTACCGTAACAAGCTCCAGCTGTTTTTATTCTCAGAAGGTTTACTCCCTGATATACTGCTGCCTACCCCCTTCGTAAGTACAGGTCCTAAATGAGCTTTTTTCTCTGTTCCCTCTCCACAATCCAGATTCTTTTGGGGAGTTACCAGTACAGTATCCATAAAAGGAAGTACTTAATTTATTAAGCTACTGCTTTTCTTAATCTCAGTGGAGATATTTACTGATAAACAGCTACCTACGCAGCATGTTCATGTCGTTACTAAATGAGCTTTTATCTCTCTCCCCTCACCACAAATCAGATTATTCTGAGGAGTTCCCAATACATTATCCTTTCCCCGGTGTAATTACCTTAACAAGCTCCAGCTGTTTTTATTCTCAGAAGGTTTACATCCTGATATACAGCTGCCTAACCCTTCGTAAGTGCAGGTCCTAAATGAGCATTTTTCTCTGTTCCCTCAACACAATCCCGATTCTTTTGGGGAGTTACCAGTACAGGAACCATACCAGGAAGTACTTAATTTATTAAGCTACTGCTTTTCTTAAACTCAGTGGAGATATTTACTGATAAACAGCTACCTACGCAGCATGTTCATGTCGTTCCTAAATGAGCTTTTATCTCTCTCCCCTCACCACAAATCAGATTCTTCTGAGGAGTTCCCAGTACATTATCCTTTCCCCTGTGTAATTACCTTAACAAGCTCCAGCTGTTTTTATTCTCAGAAGGTTTACTCCCTGATATACAGCTGCCTATCCCCTTCGTAAGTGCAGGTCCTAAATGAGCTTTTTTCTCTGTTCCCTCACCACAATCCAGATTCTTTTGGGGAGTTACCAGTACAGTAACCATACCAGGAAATACTTAATTTATTAAGCTACTGCTTTTCTTAATCTCAGTGGAGATATTTACTGATAAACAGCTACCTATGCTGCATGTTCATGTCGTTCCTAAATGTGCTTTTAACTCTCTCCCCGCACCACAAATCAGATTCTTCTGAGGAGTTCCCAGTACATTATCCTTTCCCCTGTGTAATTACCTTAACAAGCTCCAGCTGTTTTTATTTTCAGAAGGTTTACTCCCTGATATACAGCTGCCTACCCCCTTCGTAAGTGCAGGTCCTAAATGAGCTTTTTTTTCTGTTCCCTCACCACAATCCAGATTCTTTTGGGGAGTTACCAGTACAGTAACCATACCAGGAAGTTCTTAATTTATTAAGCTACTGCTTTTCTTAATCTCAGTGGAGATATTTACTGATAAACAGCTACATACGCAGCATGTTCATGTCGTTCCTAAATGAGCTTTTATCTCTCTCCCCTCACCACAAATCAGATTCTTCTAAGGAGTTCCCAGTACATTATCCTTTCCCCTGTGTAATTATCTTAACAAGCTCCAGCTGTTTTTATTCTCAGAAGCGATACTCCCTGATATACAGCTGCCTACCCACTTCGTAAGTGCAGGTCCTAAATGAGCTTTTTTCTCTGTTCCCTCACCACAATCCAGATTCTTTTGGGGAGTTACCAGTACAGTAACCATACCAGGAAGTACTTAATTTATTAAGCTACTGCTTTTCTTAATCTCAGTGGAGATATTTACTGATAAACAGCTACCTACGCAGCATGTTCATGTCATTCCTAAATGAGCTTTTATCTCTTCCCCTCACCACAAATCAGATTCTTCTGAGGAGTTCCCAGTACATTATCCTTTCCCCTGTGTAATTACCTTAACAAGCTCCAGCTGTTTTTATTCTCAGAAGGTTTACTCCCTGATATACAGCTGCCTACCCCCTTCGTAAGTGCAGGTCCTAAATGAGCTTTTCTCTCTGTTCCCTCACCACAATCCAGATTCTTTTGGGGAGTTACCAGTACAGTATGCATAGCAGGAAGTACTTAATTTATTAAGCTACAGCTTTTCTTAATCTCAGTGGAGATATTTACTGATAAACAGCTACCTACGCAGCATGTTCATGTCGTTCCTAAATGAGCTTTTCTCTCTTTCCCCTCACCACAAATCAGATTCTTCTGAGGAGTTCCCAGTACATTATCCTTTCCCCTGTGTAATTACCTTAAAAAGCTCCAGCTGTTTTTATTCTCAGAAGGTTTACTCCCTGATATACAGCTGCCTACCCCCTTCGTAAGTGCAAGTCCTAAATGAGCTTTGTTCTCTGTTCCCTCACCACAATCCAGATTCTTTTGGGGAGTTACCAGTACAGGAACCATACCAGGAAGTACTTAATTTATTAAGCTACTGCTTTTCTTAATCTCATTGGAGATATGTACTGATAAACCGCTACCTAGGAAGCATGTTCATGTCGTTCCTAAATGAGCTTTTATCTCTCTCCCCTCACCACAAATCAGATTCTTCTGAGGAGTACCCAGTACATTATCCTTTCCCCTTTGTAATTACCTTAACAAGCTCCAGCTGTTTTTATTCTCAGAATGTTTACTCCCTGATATACTGCTGCCTAACCCCTTCGTAAGTGCAGGTCCTAAATGAGCTTTTTTCTCTGTTCCCTCACCACAATCCAGATTCTCTTGGGGAGTTACCAGTACAGTAACCATACCAGATGTTGGGGTCCATCTTCCCCCCTAGATGGAAGGGGCCTGAGGCACCTCCCCCAGCTGGGGAATGCAGCCCTTCCATCCTCTCTACATTGGAATCTGGAGAAACCGGTCCGATAAGAGACCCCCGACTTAGCTGGCAGCCAGCCTGGCGCCTACCAGCCCAGTCCTGGTTTGGCCCACTCAGAGTGAGGTAGCCCCTTGGAGGTCAAGTGACCAGCCCCTTGGAGGTCACCTGACAGCTCGTGGCCTATGGGAATCCTGGCCAACCCCCTTCCCCCAGATCATCTACCCTTGCCCCTCTCTCAATAAAGTTAGTTCGCTCTCAGAAGCTGACCCGTGGTCTATGTCCGTTGCTTCCAGAGTAGGATAGCGGTCACATTGCCACGCGGGTCGCGCGCCCGCCAGGACGGAGACATCCCCACGTCTCACCCCGACAAACCTGCAGGCCGAGGGTTGGGGTAGAAGGCGATGCGAGGATAATAACAGAGAAAGAAATGAGCACTTGAGCCGGAGCAGAGAAAGCACTCCCCACACTAGGAAGTACTTAATTTATTAAGCTGCTGCTTTTCTTAATCTCAGTGGAGATATTTACTGATAAACAGCTACGTACCCAGCATGTTCATGTCGTTAATAAATGAGCTTTTATCTCTCTCCCCTCACCACAAATCAGATTCTTCTGAGGAGTTCCCAGTACATTATCCTTTCCCCTTTGTAATTACCTTAACAAGCTCCAGCTGTTTTTATTCTCAGAAGGTTTACTCCCTGATATACAGCTGCCTACCCCCTTCGTAAGTGCAGGTCCTAAATGAGCTTTTTTCTCTGTTCCCTCATAACAATCCAGATTCTTTTGGGGAGTTACCAGTACAGTAACCATATCAGGAAGTACTTAATTTATTAAGCTACTGCTTTTCTTAATCTCAGTGGAGATATTTAATGATAAACAGCTACATACGCAGCATGTTCATGTCGTTCCTAAATGAGCTTTTATCTCTCTCCCCTCACCACAAATCAGATTCTTCTGAGGAGTTCCCAGTACATTATCCTTTCCCCTGTGTAATTACCTTAACAAGCTCCAGCTGTTTTTATTCTCAGAAGGTTTACTCCCTGATATACAGCTGCCTACCCCCTTCGTAAGTGCAGGTCCTAAATGAGCTTTTTTCTCTGTTCCCAAACCACAATCCAGATTCTTTGGGGGAGTTACCAGTACAGTAACCATACCAGGAAGTACTTAATATATTAAGCTACTGGTTTTCTTAATCTCCGTGGAGATATTTACTGATAAACAGCTACCTACGCAGCATGTTCATGTCGTTCCTAAATGAGCTTTTATCTCTCTCCCCTCACCACAAATCAGATTCTTCTGAGGAGTTCCCAGTACATTATCCTTTCCCCTGTGTAATTACCTTAACAAACTCCAGCTGTTTTTATTCTCAGAAGGTTTACTCCCTGATATACAGCTGCCTACCCCCTTCGTAAGTGCAGGTCCTTAATGAGCTTTTTTCTCTGTTCCCTCACCACAATCCAGATTCTTTTGGGGAGTTACCAGTACAGTAACCATACCAGGAAGAACTTAATTTATTTTCATTTTTTTTACCAGGAAGTACTTAATTTATTAAGCTACTGCTTTTCTTAATCTCAGTGGAGATATTTACTGATAAACAGCTACCTACGCAGCATGTTCATGTCGTTCCTAAATGAGCTTTTATCTCTCTCCCCTCACCACAAATCAGATTCTTCTCAGGAGTTCCCAGTACATTATCCTTTCCCCTGTGTAATTATCTTAACAAGCTCCAGCTGTTTTTATTCTCAGAAGGTTTACTCCCTGATATACAGCTGCCTACCCCCTTCGTAAGTGCAGGTCTTCAATGAGCTTTTTTCTCTGTTCCCTCACCACAATCCAGGTTCTTTTGGGGAGTTACCAGTATAGTAACCATACCAGGAAGTACTTAATTTATTAAGCTACTGCTTTTCTTAATCTCAGTGGAGATATTTACTGATAAACAGCTAACTACGCAGCACGTTTTGTCGTTCCTAAATGAGCTTTTATCTCTCTCCCCTCACCACAAATCAGATTCTTCTGAGGAGTTCCCAGTACATTATCCTTTCCCTGTGTAATTACCTTAACAAGCTCCAGCTGTTTTTATTCTCAGAAGGTTCACTCCCTGATATATAGCTGCCTACCCCCTTCGTAAGTGCCGGTCCTATATGAGCTTTTTTCTCTGTTCCCTCACCACAATCGAGATTCTTTTGGGGAGATACCAGTACAGTAACCATACCAGGACGTACTTAATTTATTAAGCTACTGCTTTTCTTAATCTCAGTGGAGATATTTACTGATAAACAGCTACCTACGCAGCATGTTCATGTCGTTCCTAAATGAGCTATTATCTCTCTCCCCTCACCACAAATCAGATTCTTCTGAGGATTTCCCAGTACAATATCCTTTCCCCTGTGTAATTACCTTAACAAGCTCCAGCTGTTTTTATTCTCAGAAGGTTTACTCCCTGATATACATCTGCCTACCCCCTTCGTAAGTGCAGGTCCTAAATGAGCTTTTTTCTCTGTTCCCTCACCACAATCCAGATTCATTTGGGGAGTTACCAGTACAGTAACCATACCAGGAAGTACTTAATTTATTAAGCTACTGCTTCTCTTAATCTCAGTGGAGATATTTACTGATAAACAGCTACCTACACAGCATGTTCATGTCGTTCCTAAATGAGCTTTTGTCTCTCTCCCCTCACCACAAATCAGATTCTTCTGAGGAGTTCCAAGTACATTATCCTTTCCCCTGTGTAATTACCTTAACAAGCTCCAGCTGTTTTTATTCTCAGAAGGTTTACTCCCTGATATACAGCTGCCTACCCACTTCGTAAGTGCAGGTCCTAAATGAGCTTTTTTCTCTGTTCCCTCACCACAATCCAGATTCTTTTGGGGAGTTACCAGTACAGTATCCATACCAAGAAGTACTTAATTTATTACGCTACCGCTTTTCTTAATCTCAGTGGAGATATTTACTGATAAACAGCTACCTACGCAGCATGTTCATGTCGTTCCTAAATGAGCTTATATCTCTCTCCCCTCATCACAAATCAGATTCTTCTGAGGAGTTCCCAGTACATTATCCTTTCCCCTGTGTAATTACCTTAACAAGCTCCAGCTGTTTTTATTCTCAGAAGGTTTCTCCCTGATAAACAGCTGCCTACCCACTTCGTAAGTGCAGGTCCTAAATGAGCTATTTTCTCTGTTCCCTCACCACAATCCAGATTCTTTTGGGGAGTTACCAGTACAGTAACCATACCAGGAAGTACTTAATTTATTAAGCTAGTGCTTTTCTTAATCTCAGTGGAGATATTTACTGATAAACAGCTACCTACGCAGCATGTTCATGTCTTTCCTAAATGAGCTTTTATCTCTCTCCCCTCACCACAAATCAGATTCTCCTGAGGAGTTCCCAGTACCTTATCCTTTCCCCTGTGTAATTACCTTAACAAGCTCCAGCTGTTTTTATTCTCAGAAGGTTTACTCCCTGATATACAGCTGCCTACCCCCTTCGTAATTGCAGGTCCTAAATGAGCTTTTTTCTCTGTTCCCTCACCACAATCCAGATTCTTTTGGGGAGTTACCAGTACAGTAACCATACCAGGAAGTACTTAATTTATTAAGCTACTGCTTTTCTTAATCTTAGTGGAGATATTTACTGATAAAAAGCGACCTACGCAGCATGTTCATGTCGTTAATATATGAGCTGTTTTCTCTGTTCCCTCACCATAATCCAGATTCTTTTGGGGAGTTACCAGTACAGTATCCATACCTGGAAGTACTTAATTTATTAAGCTACTGCTTTTCTTAATCTCAGTGGAGATATTTACTGATAAACAGCTACGTATGCAGCATGTTCATGTCGTTCCTAAATGAGCTTTTATCTCTCTCCCCTCACTACAAATCAGATTCTTCTGAGGAGTTCCCAGTACATTATCCTTTCCCCTGTGTAATTACCTTAACAAGCTCCAGCTGTTTTTATTCTCAGAAGCGATACTCCCTGATATACAGCTGCCTACCCCCTTCGTAAGTGCAGGTCCTAAATGAGCTTTTGTCTCTGTTCCCTCACCACAATCCAGATTCTTTTGGGGAGTTACCAGTACAGTAACCATACCAGGAAGTACTTAATTTATTAAGCTACTGCTTTTCTTAATCTCAGTGGAGATATTTACTGATAAACAGCTACCTACGCAGCATGTTCATGTCGTTCCTAAATGAGCTTTTATCTCTATGCCCTCACCACAAATCAGATTTTTCTGAGGAGTTGCCATTACATTATCCTTTCCCCTGTGTAATTTCCTTTCATGCTCCAGCTGTTTTTATTCTCAGAAGGTTTACTCCCTGATATACAGCTGACTACCCCCGTCGTAAGTGCAGGTCCTAAATGAGCTTTTTTCTCTGTTCCCTCACCACAATCCAGATTCTTTTGAATAGTTACCAGTACAGTATCCATAGCAGGAAGTACTTAATTTATTAAGCTACTGCTTTTCTTAATCTCAGTGGAGATATTTACTGATAAACAGCTACGTACGCAGCATGTTTATGTCGTTCCTAAATGAGCTTTTTTCTCTCTCCCTCACCACAAATCAGATTCTTCTGAGGAGTTCCCAGTACATTATCCTTTCCCCTGTGTAATTACCTTAACAAGCTCGAGCTGTTTTTATTCTCAGAAGGTTTACTCCCTGATATACAGCTGCCAACCCCCTTCGTAAGTGCAGGTCCTAAATGAACTTTTTTCGCTGTTCCCTCACCACAATCCAGATTCTTTTGGGGAGTTACCAGTACAGTAACCATACCAGGAAGTACTTAATTTATTAAGCTACTGCTTTTCTTAATCTCAGTGGAGATATTTACTGATAAACAGCTACCTACGCAGCATGTTCATGTCGTTCCTAAATGAGCTTTTATCTCTCTCCCCTCACCACAAATCAGATTCTTCTGTGGAGTTCCCAGTACATTATCCTTTCCCCTGTGTAATTACCTTACCATGCTCCAGCTGTTTTTATTCTCAGAAGGGATACTCCCTGATATACAGCTGCCTACCCCCTTCGTCAGTGCAGGTCTTAAATGAGCTTTTTTCTCTGTTCCCTCACCACAATCCAGATTCATTTTGGGAGTTACCAGTACAGTAACCATACCAGGAAGTACTTAATTTATTAAGCTACTGCTTTTCTTAATCTCAGTGGAGATATTTACTGATAAACAGCTACCTACGCAGCATGTTCATGTCGTTCCTAAATGAGCTTTTATCTCTCTCCCCTCACCACGAATCAGATTCTCCTGAGGAGTTCCCAGTACCTTATCCTTTCCCCTGTGTAATTACCTTAACAAGCTCCAGCTGTTTTTATTCTCAGAAGGTTTACTCCCTGATATACAGCTGCCTACCCCCTTCGTAAGTGCAGGTCCTAAATGAGCTTTTTTCTCTGTTCCCTCACCACAATGCAGATTCTTTTGGGGAGTTACCACTACAGTAACCATACCAGGAAGTACTTAATTTATTACGCTACTGCTTTTCTTAATCTCAGTGGAGATATTTACTGATAAACAGCTACCTAAGCAGCCTGTTCATGTCGTTCCTAAATGAGCTTTTTTCTCTATTCCCTCACCATAATCCAGATTCTTTTGGGGAGTTGCCAGTACAGTATCCATACCAGGAAGTACTTAATTTATTTAGCCACTGCTTTTCTTAATCTCAGTGGAGATATTTACTGATAAACAGCTACCTACGCACAATGTTCATGTCGTTCCTAAATGAGCTTTTATCTCTCTCCCCTCACCACAAATCAGATTCTTCTGAGGAGTTCCCAGTACATTATCCTTTCCCCTGTGTAATTACTTTAACAAGCTCCAGCTGTTTTTATTCTGAGAAGGTTTACTCCCTCATATACAGCTGCCTACCCCCTTCCTAAGTGCATTTCCTAAATGAGCTTTATTCTCTGTTCCCTCACCACAGTACAGATTCTTTTGGGGTGTTACCAGTACAGTAACCATACCTGGAAGTACTTCATTTATTAAGCTACTGCTTTTCTTAATCTCAGTGGAGATATTTATTGATAAACAGCTAACTATGCAGCATTTTCATGTCATTCCTAAATGAGGTTTATCTCTCTCCCCTCTCCACAAATCAGATTCTTCTGAGGAGTTCCCAGTACATTATCTTTCCCCTGTGTAATTACTTTAACAAGCTCCAGCTGTTTTTATTCTCAGAAGGTTTACTCCCTCATATACAGCTGCCGACCCCCTTCCTAAGTGCAGGTCCTAAATGAGCTTTATTCTCTGTTCCCTCACCACAGTACAGATTCTTTTGGGGAGTTAACAGTACAGTAACCATACCTGGAAGTACTTAATTTATTAAGCTACTGCTTTTCTTAATCTCAGTGGAGATATTTACTGATAAACAGCTACCTATGCAGCAGGTTCATGTCGTTCCTAAATGAGGTTTTATCTCTCTCCCATCTCCACAAATCAGATTCTTCTGAGGAGTTACAAGTACATTATCTTTCCCCTGTGTAATTACCTTAACAAGCTCCAGCTGTATTTATTATCAGAAGGTTTACTCCCTGATATACAGCTGCCTACCCCCTTCGTAAATGCAGGTCCTAAATGAGCTTTTTTCTCTGTTCCCTCACCACAATCCAGATTCTTTTGGGGAGTTACCAGTACAGTAACCATACCAGGAAGTACTTAATTTATCAAGCTACTGCTTGTCTTAAACTCAGTGGAGATATTTACTGATAAACAGCTACCTACACAGCATGTTCATGTCGTTCCTAAATGAGGTTTTATCTCTCTCCCCTCACCACGAATCAGATTCTTCTGAGGAGTTCCCAGTACATTATCTTTCCCCTGTGTAATTACTTTAACAAGCTCCAGCTGTTTTTATTCTCAGAAGGTTTACTCCCTCATATACAGCTGCCTACCCCCTTCCTAAGTGCAGGTCCTAAATGAGCTTTATTCTCAGTTCCCTCACCACAGTACAGATTCTTTGGGGGAGTTACCAGTACAGTAACCATACCTGGAAGTACTTAATTTATTAAGCTACTGCTTTTCTTAATCTCAGTGGAGATATTTACTGATAAACAGCTACGTATGCAGCATGTTCATGTCGTTCCTAAATGAGCTTTTATCTCTCTCCCCTCACCACAAGTCAGATTCTTCTGAGGAGTTCCCAGTACATGATCCTTTCCCCTGTGTAATTACCTTAACAAGCTCCAGCTGTTTTTATTCTCAGAAAGTTTACTCCCTGATATACAGCTGCCTACCCCCTTCGTAAGTGCAGGTCTTAAATGAGCTTTTTTCTCTGTTCCCTCACAAAAATCCAGATTCTTTTGGGGAGTTACCAGTACAGTAACCATACCAGGAAGTACTTTATTTATTAAGCTACTGCTTTTCTTAATCTCAGTGGAGATATTTACTGATAAACAGCTACCTACGCAGCCTGTTCATGTCGTTCCTAAATGAGCTTTTTTCTCTGTTCCCTCACCATAATCCAGATTCTTTTGGGGAGTTACCAGTACAGTATCCATACCAGGAAGTACTTAATTTATTAAGATACTGCTTTTCTTAATCTCAGTGGAGATATTTACTGTTAAACAGCTACGTACGCAGCACGTTCATGTCGTTCCTAAATGAGCTTTTATCTCTCTCCCCTCACCACAAATCTGATTCGTCTGAGGAGTTCCCAGTACATTATCCTTTCCCCTGTGTAATTACCTTAAAAAGCACCAGCTGTTTTTATTCTCAGAAGGTTTACTCCCTGATATACAGCTGCCTAACCCTTCGTAAGTGCAGGTCCTACATGAGCTTTTTTCTCTGTTCCCTCACCACAATCCAGATTCTTTTGGGGAGTTACCAGTATAGTAACTATACCAGGAAGTACTTAATTTATTAAGCTCCTGCTTTTCTTAATCTCAGTGGACATATTTACTGATAAACAGCTACCTACGCAGTATGTTCATGTCGTTCCTAAATGAGCTTTTATCTCTCTCCTCACCACAAATCAGATTCTTCTGAGGAGTTCCCAGTACATTATCCCTTCCCCTGTGTAATTACCTTAACAAGCTCCAGCTGTTTTTATTCTCAGAAGGTTTACTCCCTGATATACAGCTGCCTACCCCCTTCGTAAGTGCAGGTCCTAAATGAGCTTTTTTCTCTGTTCCCTCACCACAATCCAGATTCTTTTGGGGAGTCTCCAGTACAGTAACCATACCAGGAAGTACTTAATTTATTAAGCTACTGCTTTTCTTAATCTCAGTGGAGATATTTACTTATAAACAGCTACCTACGCAGCATGTACATGTCGTTCCTAAATGAGCTTTTATCTCTCTCCCCTCACCACAAATCAGATTCTTCTGAGGAGTTCCCAGTACATTATCCTTTCCCCTGTATAATTACCGTAACAAGCTCCAGCTGTTTTTATTCTCAGAAGGTTTACTCCCTGATATACTGCTGCCTACCCCCTTCGTAAGTACAGGTCCTAAATGAGCTTTTTTCTCTGTTCCCTCTCCACAATCCAGATTCTTTTGGGGAGTTACCAGTACAGTATCCATAAAAGGAAGTACTTAATTTATTAAGCTACTGCTTTTCTTAATCTCAGTGGAGATATTTACTGATAAACAGCTACCTACGCAGCATGTTCATGTCGTTACTAAATGAGCTTTTATCTCTCTCCCCTCACCACAAATCAGATTATTCTGAGGAGTTCCCAATACATTATCCTTTCCCCGGTGTAATTACCTTAACAAGCTCCAGCTGTTTTTATTCTCAGAAGGTTTACATCCTGATATACAGCTGCCTAACCCTTCGTAAGTGCAGGTCCTAAATGAGCATTTTTCTCTGTTCCCTCAACACAATCCCGATTCTTTTGGGGAGTTACCAGTACAGGAACCATACCAGGAAGTACTTAATTTATTAAGCTACTGCTTTTCTTAAACTCAGTGGAGATATTTACTGATAAACAGCTACCTACGCAGCATGTTCATGTCGTTCCTAAATGAGCTTTTATCTCTCTCCCCTCACCACAAATCAGATTCTTCTGAGGAGTTCCCAGTACATTATCCTTTCCCCTGTGTAATTACCTTAACAAGCTCCAGCTGTTTTTATTCTCAGAAGGTTTACTCCCTGATATACAGCTGCCTATCCCCTTCGTAAGTGCAGGTCCTAAATGAGCTTTTTTCTCTGTTCCCTCACCACAATCCAGATTCTTTTGGGGAGTTACCAGTACAGTAACCATACCAGGAAATACTTAATTTATTAAGCTACTGCTTTTCTTAATCTCAGTGGAGATATTTACTGATAAACAGCTACCTATGCAGCATGTTCATGTCGTTCCTAAATGTGCTTTTAACTCTCTCCCCTCACCACAATCAGATTCTTCTGAGGAGTTCCCAGTACATTATCCTTTCCCCTGTGTAATTACCTTAACAAGCTCCAGCTGTTTTTATTTTCAGAAGGTTTACTCCCTGATATACAGCTGCCTACCCCCTTCGTAAGTGCAGGTCCTAAATGAGCTTTTTTTTCTGTTCCCTCACCACAATCCAGATTCTTTTGGGGAGTTACCAGTACAGTAACCATACCAGGAAGTTCTTAATTTATTAAGCTACTGCTTTTCTTAATCTCAGTGGAGATATTTACTGATAAACAGCTACATACGCAGCATGTTCATGTCGTTCCTAAATGAGCTTTTATCTCTCTCCCCTCACCACAAATCAGATTCTTCTAAGGAGTTCCCAGTACATTATCCTTTCCCCTGTGTAATTATCTTAACAAGCTCCAGCTGTTTTTATTCTCAGAAGCGATACTCCCTGATATACAGCTGCCTACCCACTTCGTAAGTGCAGGTCCTAAATGAGCTTTTTTCTCTGTTCCCTCACCACAATCCAGATTCTTTTGGGGAGTTACCAGTACAGTAACCATACCAGGAAGTACTTAATTTATTAAGCTACTGCTTTTCTTAATCTCAGTGGAGATATTTACTGATAAACAGCTACCTACGCAGCATGTTCATGTCATTCCTAAATGAGCTTTTATCTCTTCCCCTCACCACAAATCAGATTCTTCTGAGGAGTTCCCAGTACATTATCCTTTCCCCTGTGTAATTACCTTAACAAGCTCCAGCTGTTTTTATTCTCAGAAGGTTTACTCCCTGATATACAGCTGCCTACCCCCTTCGTAAGTGCAGGTCCTAAATGAGCTTTTCTCTCTGTTCCCTCACCACAATCCAGATTCTTTTGGGGAGTTACCAGTACAGTATGCATAGCAGGAAGTACTTAATTTATTAAGCTACAGCTTTTCTTAATCTCAGTGGAGATATTTACTGATAAACAGCTACCTACGCAGCATGTTCATGTCGTTCCTAAATGAGCTTTTCTCTCTTTCCCCTCACCACAAATCAGATTCTTCTGAGGAGTTCCCAGTACATTATCCTTTCCCCTGTGTAATTACCTTAAAAAGCTCCAGCTGTTTTTATTCTCAGAAGGTTTACTCCCTGATATACAGCTGCCTACCCCCTTCGTAAGTGCAAGTCCTAAATGAGCTTTGTTCTCTGTTCCCTCACCACAATCCAGATTCTTTTGGGGAGTTACCAGTACAGGAACCATACCAGGAAGTACTTAATTTATTAAGCTACTGCTTTTCTTAATCTCATTGGAGATATGTACTGATAAACCGCTACCTAGGAAGCATGTTCATGTCGTTCCTAAATGAGCTTTTATCTCTCTCCCCTCACCACAAATCAGATTCTTCTGAGGAGTACCCAGTACATTATCCTTTCCCCTTTGTAATTACCTTAACAAGCTCCAGCTGTTTTTATTCTCAGAATGTTTACTCCCTGATATACTGCTGCCTAACCCCTTCGTAAGTGCAGGTCCTAAATGAGCTTTTTTCTCTGTTCCCTCACCACAATCCAGATTCTCTTGGGGAGTTACCAGTACAGTAACCATACCAGATGTTGGGGTCCATCTTCCCCCCTAGATGGAAGGGGCCTGAGGCACCTCCCCCAGCTGGGGAATGCAGCCCTTCCATCCTCTCTACATTGGAATCTGGAGAAACCGGTCCGATAAGAGACCCCCGACTTAGCTGGCAGCCAGCCTGGCGCCTACCAGCCCAGTCCTGGTTTGGCCCACTCAGAGTGAGGTAGCCCCTTGGAGGTCAAGTGACCAGCCCCTTGGAGGTCACCTGACAGCTCGTGGCCTATGGGAATCCTGGCCAACCCCCTTCCCCCAGATCATCTACCCTTGCCCCTCTCTCAATAAAGTTAGTTCGCTCTCAGAAGCTGACCCGTGGTCTATGTCCGTTGCTTCCAGAGTAGGATAGCGGTCACATTGCCACGCGGGTCGCGCGCCCGCCAGGACGGAGACATCCCCACGTCTCACCCCGACAAACCTGCAGGCCGAGGGTTGGGGTAGAAGGCGATGCGAGGATAATAACAGAGAAAGAAATGAGCACTTGAGCCGGAGCAGAGAAAGCACTCCCCACACTAGGAAGTACTTAATTTATTAAGCTGCTGCTTTTCTTAATCTCAGTGGAGATATTTACTGATAAACAGCTACGTACCCAGCATGTTCATGTCGTTAATAAATGAGCTTTTATCTCTCTCCCCTCACCACAAATCAGATTCTTCTGAGGAGTTCCCAGTACATTATCCTTTCCCCTTTGTAATTACCTTAACAAGCTCCAGCTGTTTTTATTCTCAGAAGGTTTACTCCCTGATATACAGCTGCCTACCCCCTTCGTAAGTGCAGGTCCTAAATGAGCTTTTTTCTCTGTTCCCAAACCACAATCCAGATTCTTTGGGGGAGTTACCAGTACAGTAACCATACCAGGAAGTACTTAATATATTAAGCTACTGGTTTTCTTAATCTCCGTGGAGATATTTACTGATAAACAGCTACCTACGCAGCATGTTCATGTCGTTCCTAAATGAGCTTTTATCTCTCTCCCCTCACCACAAATCAGATTCTTCTGAGGAGTTCCCAGTACATTATCCTTTCCCCTGTGTAATTACCTTAACAAACTCCAGCTGTTTTTATTCTCAGAAGGTTTACTCCCTGATATACAGCTGCCTACCCCCTTCGTAAGTGCAGGTCCTTAATGAGCTTTTTTCTCTGTTCCCTCACCACAATCCAGATTCTTTTGGGGAGTTACCAGTACAGTAACCATACCAGGAAGAACTTAATTTATTTTCATTTTTTTTACCAGGAAGTACTTAATTTATTAAGCTACTGCTTTTCTTAATCTCAGTGGAGATATTTACTGATAAACAGCTACCTACGCAGCATGTTCATGTCGTTCCTAAATGAGCTTTTATCTCTCTCCCCTCACCACAAATCAGATTCTTCTCAGGAGTTCCCAGTACATTATCCTTTCCCCTGTGTAATTATCTTAACAAGCTCCAGCTGTTTTTATTCTCAGAAGGTTTACTCCCTGATATACAGCTGCCTACCCCCTTCGTAAGTGCAGGTCTTCAATGAGCTTTTTTCTCTGTTCCCTCACCACAATCCAGGTTCTTTTGGGGAGTTACCAGTATAGTAACCATACCAGGAAGTACTTAATTTATTAAGCTACTGCTTTTCTTAATCTCAGTGGAGATATTTACTGATAAACAGCTAACTACGCAGCATGTTTTGTCGTTCCTAAATGAGCTTTTATCTCTCTCCCCTCACCACAAATCAGATTCTTCTGAGGAGTTCCCAGTACATTATCCTTTCCCTGTGTAATTACCTTAACAAGCTCCAGCTGTTTTTATTCTCAGAAGGTTCACTCCCTGATATATAGCTGCCTACCCCCTTCGTAAGTGCCGGTCCTATATGAGCTTTTTTCTCTGTTCCCTCACCACAATCGAGATTCTTTTGGGGAGATACCAGTACAGTAACCATACCAGGACGTACTTAATTTATTAAGCTACTGCTTTTCTTAATCTCAGTGGAGATATTTACTGATAAACAGCTACCTACGCAGCATGTTCATGTCGTTCCTAAATGAGCTATTATCTCTCTCCCCTCACCACAAATCAGATTCTTCTGAGGATTTCCCAGTACAATATCCTTTCCCCTGTGTAATTACCTTAACAAGCTCCAGCTGTTTTTATTCTCAGAAGGTTTACTCCCTGATATACATCTGCCTACCCCCTTCGTAAGTGCAGGTCCTAAATGAGCTTTTTTCTCTGTTCCCTCACCACAATCCAGATTCTTTTGGGGAGTTACCAGTACAGTAACCATACCAGGAAGTACTTAATTTATTAAGCTACTGCTTCTCTTAATCTCAGTGGAGATATTTACTGATAAACAGCTACCTACACAGCATGTTCATGTCGTTCCTAAATGAGCTTTTGTCTCTCTCCCCTCACCACAAATCAGATTCTTCTGAGGAGTTCCAAGTACATTATCCTTTCCCCTGTGTAATTACCTTAACAAGCTCCAGCTGTTTTTATTCTCAGAAGGTTTACTCCCTGATATACAGCTGCCTACCCACTTCGTAAGTGCAGGTCCTAAATGAGCTTTTTTCTCTGTTCCCTCACCACAATCCAGATTCTTTTGGGGAGTTACCAGTACAGTATCCATACCAAGAAGTACTTAATTTATTACGCTACCGCTTTTCTTAATCTCAGTGGAGATATTTACTGATAAACAGCTACCTACGCAGCATGTTCATGTCGTTCCTAAATGAGCTTATATCTCTCTCCCCTCATCACAAATCAGATTCTTCTGAGGAGTTCCCAGTACATTATCCTTTCCCCTGTGTAATTACCTTAACAAGCTCCAGCTGTTTTTATTCTCAGAAGGTTTCTCCCTGATAAACAGCTGCCTACCCACTTCGTAAGTGCAGGTCCTAAATGAGCTATTTTCTCTGTTCCCTCACCACAATCCAGATTCTTTTGGGGAGTTACCAGTACAGTAACCATACCAGGAAGTACTTAATTTATTAAGCTAGTGCTTTTCTTAATCTCAGTGGAGATATTTACTGATAAACAGCTACCTACGCAGCATGTTCATGTCGTTCCTAAATGAGCTTTTATCTCTCTCCCCTCACCACAAATCAGATTCTTCTGTGGAGTTCCCAGTACATTATCCTTTCCCCTGTGTAATTACCTTACCATGCTCCAGCTGTTTTTATTCTCAGAAGGGATACTCCCTGATATACAGCTGCCTACCCCCTTCGTCAGTGCAGGTCTTAAATGAGCTTTTTTCTCTGTTCCCTCACCACAATCCAGATTCATTTTGGGAGTTACCAGTACAGTAACCATACCAGGAAGTACTTAATTTATTAAGCTACTGCTTTTCTTAATCTCAGTGGAGATATTTACTGATAAACAGCTACCTACGCAGCATGTTCATGTCGTTCCTAAATGAGCTTTTATCTCTCTCCCCTCACCACGAATCAGATTCTCCTGAGGAGTTCCCAGTACCTTATCCTTTCCCCTGTGTAATTACCTTAACAAGCTCCAGCTGTTTTTATTCTCAGAAGGTTTACTCCCTGATATACAGCTGCCTACCCCCTTCGTAAGTGCAGGTCCTAAATGAGCTTTTTTCTCTGTTCCCTCACCACAATGCAGATTCTTTTGGGGAGTTACCACTACAGTAACCATACCAGGAAGTACTTAATTTATTACGCTACTGCTTTTCTTAATCTCAGTGGAGATATTTACTGATAAACAGCTACCTAAGCAGCCTGTTCATGTCGTTCCTAAATGAGCTTTTTTCTCTATTCCCTCACCATAATCCAGATTCTTTTGGGGAGTTGCCAGTACAGTATCCATACCAGGAAGTACTTAATTTATTTAGCCACTGCTTTTCTTAATCTCAGTGGAGATATTTACTGATAAACAGCTACCTACGCACAATGTTCATGTCGTTCCTAAATGAGCTTTTATCTCTCTCCCCTCACCACAAATCAGATTCTTCTGAGGAGTTCCCAGTACATTATCCTTTCCCCTGTGTAATTACTTTAACAAGCTCCAGCTGTTTTTATTCTGAGAAGGTTTACTCCCTCATATACAGCTGCCTACCCCCTTCCTAAGTGCATTTCCTAAATGAGCTTTATTCTCTGTTCCCTCACCACAGTACAGATTCTTTTGGGGTGTTACCAGTACAGTAACCATACCTGGAAGTACTTCATTTATTAAGCTACTGCTTTTCTTAATCTCAGTGGAGATATTTATTGATAAACAGCTAACTATGCAGCATTTTCATGTCATTCCTAAATGAGGTTTATCTCTCTCCCCTCTCCACAAATCAGATTCTTCTGAGGAGTTCCCAGTACATTATCTTTCCCCTGTGTAATTACTTTAACAAGCTCCAGCTGTTTTTATTCTCAGAAGGTTTACTCCCTCATATACAGCTGCCGACCCCCTTCCTAAGTGCAGGTCCTAAATGAGCTTTATTCTCTGTTCCCTCACCACAGTACAGATTCTTTTGGGGAGTTACCAGTACAGTAACCATACCTGGAAGTACTTAATTTATTAAGCTACTGCTTTTCTTAATCTCAGTGGAGATATTTACTGATAAACAGCTACCTATGCAGCAGGTTCATGTCGTTCCTAAATGAGGTTTTATCTCTCTCCCATCTCCACAAATCAGATTCTTCTGAGGAGTTACAAGTACATTATCTTTCCCCTGTGTAATTACCTTAACAAGCTCCAGCTGTATTTATTATCAGAAGGTTTACTCCCTGATATACAGCTGCCTACCCCCTTCGTAAATGCAGGTCCTAAATGAGCTTTTTTCTCTGTTCCCTCACCACAATCCAGATTCTTTTGGGGAGTTACCAGTACAGTAACCATACCAGGAAGTACTTAATTTATCAAGCTACTGCTTGTCTTTAACTCAGTGGAGATATTTACTGATAAACAGCTACCTACACAGCATGTTCATGTCGTTCCTAAATGAGGTTTTATCTCTCTCCCCTCACCACGAATCAGATTCTTCTGAGGAGTTCCCAGTACATTATCTTTCCCCTGTGTAATTACTTTAACAAGCTCCAGCTGTTTTTATTCTCAGAAGGTTTACTCCCTCATATACAGCTGCCTACCCCCTTCCTAAGTGCAGGTCCTAAATGAGCTTTATTCTCAGTTCCCTCACCACAGTACAGATTCTTTGGGGGAGTTACCAGTACAGTAACCATACCTGGAAGTACTTAATTTATTAAGCTACTGCTTTTCTTAATCTCAGTGGAGATATTTACTGATAAACAGCTACGTATGCAGCATGTTCATGTCGTTCCTAAATGAGCTTTTATCTCTCTCCCCTCACCACAAGTCAGATTCTTCTGAGGAGTTCCCAGTACATGATCCTTTCCCCTGTGTAATTACCTTAACAAGCTCCAGCTGTTTTTATTCTCAGAAAGTTTACTCCCTGATATACAGCTGCCTACCCCCTTCGTAAGTGCAGGTCTTAAATGAGCTTTTTTCTCTGTTCCCTCACAAAAATCCAGATTCTTTTGGGGAGTTACCAGTACAGTAACCATACCAGGAAGTACTTTATTTATTAAGCTACTGCTTTTCTTAATCTCAGTGGAGATATTTACTGATAAACAGCTACCTACGCAGCCTGTTCATGTCGTTCCTAAATGAGCTTTTTTCTCTGTTCCCTCACCATAATCCAGATTCTTTTGGGGAGTTACCAGTACAGTATCCATACCAGGAAGTACTTAATTTATTAAGCCACCGCTTTTCTTAATCTCAGTGGAGATATTTACTGATAAACAGCTACGTATGCAGCATGTTCATGTCGTTCCTAAATGAGCTTTTATCTCTCTCCCCTCACCACAAATCAGATTCTTCTGAGGAGTTCCCAGTACATTATCCTTTCCCCTGTGTAATTACCTTAACAAGCTCCAGCTGTTTTTATTCTCAGAAGCGATACTCCCTGATATACAGCTGCCTACCCCCTTCGTAAGTGCAGGTCCTCAATGAGATTTTTTCTCTGTTCCCTCACCACAATCCAGATTCTTTTGGGGAATTACCAGTACAGTAACCATACCAGGAAGTACTTAATTTATTAAGCTACTGCTTTTCTTAATCTCAGTGGAGATATTTACTGATAAACAGCTACCTACGCAGCATGTTCATGTCGTTCCTAAATGAGCTTTTATCTCTCTCCCTTCATCACAAATCAGATTCTTCTGAGGAGTTCCCAGTACATTATCCTTTCCCCTGTGTAATTACCTTAACAAGCTCCAGCTGTTTTTATTCCCAGAAGGTTTCCTCCTGATATACAACTGCCTACCCCCTTCGTAAGTGCAGGTCCTAAATGAGCTTTTTTCTCTGTTCCCTCACCACAATCCAGGTTCTTTTGGGGAGTTACCAGTACATTAACCATACCAGTAAGTACTTAATTTATTAAGCTACTACTTTTCTAAATCTCAGTGGAGATATTTACTGATAAACAGCTAGCTACGCAGCATGTTCATGTCGTTCCTAAATGAGCTTTTATCTCTCTCCCCTCACCACAAATCAGATACTTCTGAGGAGTTCCCAGTACATTATCCTTTCCCCTGTGTAATTACCTTAACAAGCTCCAGCTGTTTTTATTCTAAGAATGTTTACACCCTGATATACAGCTGCCTACCCCCTTCGTAAGTGCATGTCCTAAATGAGCTTTTTTCTCTGTTCCCTCACCACAATCCAGATTCTTTTGGGGAGTTTCCAGTACAGTATCCATACCAGGAAGTACTTAATTTATTACGCTACTGCTTTTCTTAATCTCAGTGGAGATATTTACTGATAAACAGCTACGTATGCAGCATGTTCATGTCGTTCCTAAATGAACTTTTATCTCTCTCCCCTCACCACAAGTCCGATTCTTCTGAGGAGTTCCCAGTACATGATCCTTTCCCCTGTGTAATTACCTTAACAAGCTCCAGCTGTTTTTATTCTCAGAAAGTTTACTCCCTGATATACAGCTGCCTACCCCGTTCGTAAGTGCAGGTCCTAAATGAGCTTTTTTCTCTGTTCCCTCACAAAAATCCAGATTCTTTTGGGGAGTTACCAGTACAGTAACCATACCAGGAAGTACTTAATTTATTAAGCTACTGCTTTTCGTAATCTCAGTGGAGATATTTACTGATAAACAGCTACCTACGCAGCCTGTTCATGTCGTTCCTAAATGAGATTTTTCTCTGTTCCCTCAAAATAATACAGATTCTTTTGGGGAGTTACCAGTACAGTATCCATACCAGGAAGTACTTAAATTATTAAGCCACTGCTTTTCTTAATCTCAGTGGAGATATTTACTGATAAACAGCTACGTATGCAGCATGTTCATGTCGTTCCTAAATGAGCTTTTATCTCTCTCCCCTCACCACAAATCAGACTCTTCTGAGGAGTTCCCAGTACATTATCCTTTCCCCTGTGTAATTACCTTAACAAGCTCCAGCTGTTTTTATTCTCAGAAGCGATACTCCCTGATATACAGCTGCCTACCCCCTTCGTAAGTGCAGGTGCTAAATGAGCTTTTTTCTCTGTTCCCTCACCACAATCCAGACTCTTTTGGGGAGTTTCCAGTACAGTATCCATACCAGGAAGTACTTAATTTATTACGCTACTGCTTTTCCTAATCTCAGTGGAGATATTTACTGATAAACAGCTACGTATGCAGCATGTTCATGTCGTTCCTAAATGAGCTTTTATCTCTCTCCCCTAACCACAAATCAGAATCTTCTGAGGAGTTCCCAGTACATTATCCTTTCCCCTGTGTAATTACCTTAACAAGCTCCAGCTGTTTTTATTCTCAGAAGGTTTACTCCCTGATATACAGCTGCCTACCCCCTTCGTAAGTGCAGGTCCTAAATGAGCTTTTTTCTCTGTTCCCTCACCACAATCCAGATTCATTTCGGGAGTTACCAGTACAGTAACCATACCAGGAAGTACTTAATTTATTAAGCTACTGCTTTTCTTAATCTCAGTGGAGATATTTACTGATAAACAGCTACCTACGCAGCATGTTCATGTCCTTCCTAAATGAGCTTTTATCTCTCTCCCCTCACCACAATCCAGATTCTTTTGGGGAGTTACCAGTACAGTATCCATACAAGGAAGTACTTAATTTATTAAGATACTGCTTTTCTTAATCTCAGTGGAGATATTTACTGATAAACAGCTACCTACTCAGCATGTTCATGTCGTTCCTAAATGAGCTTTTATCTCTCTCCCCTCACCACAATCCAGATTCTTTGGGGGAGTTACCAGTACAGTATTCATACAAGGAAGTACTTAATTTATTAAGCTACTGCTTTTCTAAATCTCAGTGGAGATATTTACTGATAAACAGCTACGTATGCAGCATGTTCATGTCGTTCCTAAATGAGCTTTTATCTCTCTCCCCTCACCACAAATCAGATTCTTCTGAGGAGTTCCCAGTACATTATCCTTTCTCCTGTGTAATTACCTTAACAAGCTCCAGCTGTGTTTATTCTCAGAAGCGATACTCCCTGATATACAGCTGCCTACACCCTTCGTAATTGCATGTCCTAAATGAGCTTTTTTCTCTGTTCCCTCACCACAATCCAGATTCTTTTGGGGAGTTACCAGTACAGTAACCATACCAGGAAGTACTTAATTTATTACGCTACTGCTTTTCTTAATCTCAGTGGAGATATTTACTGATAAACAGGTACCTACACAGCATGTTCATGTCGCTCCTAAATGAGCTTTTATCTCTCTCCCCTAACCACAAATCAGAATCTTCTGAGGAGTTCCCAGTACATTATCCTTTCCCCTGTGTAATTACCTTAACAAGCTCCAGCTGTTTTTATTCTCAGAAGGTTTACTCCCTGATATACAGCTGCCTACCCCCTTCGTAAGTGCAGGTCCTAAATGGGCTTTTTTCTCTGTTCCCTCATAACAATCCAGATTCATTTCGAGAGTTACCAGTACAGTAACCATACCAGGAAGTACTTAATTTATTAAGCTACTGCTTTTCTTAATCTCAGTGGAGATATTTACTGATAAACAGCTACCTACGCAGCATGTTCATGTCGTTCCTAAATGAGCTTTTATCTCTCTCCCCTCACCACAATCCAGATTCTTTTGGGGAGTTACCAGTACAGTATCCATACAAGGAAGTACTTAATTTATTAAGCTACTACTTTTCTTAATCTCAGTGGAGATATTTACTGATAAACAGCTACCTACTCAGCATGTTCATGTCGTTCCTAAATGAGCTTTTATCTCTCTCCCCTCACCACAATCCAGATTCTTTTGGGGAGTTACCAGTACATTATCCATACAAGGAAGTACTTAATTTATTAAGCTACTGCTTTTCTAAATCTCAGCGGAGATATTTACTGATAAACAGCTACGTATGCCGCACGTTCATGTCGTTCCTAAATGAGCTTTTATCTCTCTCCCCTCACCACAAATCAGATTCTTCTGAGGAGTTCCCAGTACATTATCCTTTCTCCTGTGTAATTACCTTAACAAGCTCCAGCTGTTTTTATTCTCAGAAGGTTTACTCCCTGATATACAGCTGCCTACCCCCTTCGTAAGTGCAGGTCCTAAATGAGCTTTTTTCTCTGTTCCCTCACCACAATCCAGATTCTTTTGGGGAGTTACCAGTACTGTATCCATACCAGGAAGTACTTAATTTATTACGCTACTGCTTTTCTTAATCTCAACTGGAGATATTTACTGATAAACAGCTACGTATGCAGCATGTTCATGTCGTTCCTAAATGAGCTTTTATCTCTCTCCCCTCACCACAAGTCAGATTCTTCTGAGGAGTTCCCAGTACATTATCCTTTCCCCTGTGTAATTACCTTAACAAGTTCCAGCTGTTTTTATTCTCAGAAGGTTTACTCCCTGATATACAGCTGCCTACCCCCTTCGTAAGTGCAGGTCCTAAATGACCTTTTTTCTCTGTTCCCTCACCACAATCGAGATTCTTTTGGGGAGTTACCAGTAAAGTAACCATACCAGGAAGTACATAATTTATTTTTATTTTTTTTTACCAGGAAGTACTGAATTTATTAAGCTACTGCTTTTCTTAATCTCAGTGGAGATATTTACTGATAAACAGCTACCTACGCAGCATGTTCATGTCGTTCCTAAATGAGCTTTTATCTCTCTCCCCTCACCACAAATCAGATTTTTATGAGGAGTTCCCAGTACATTATCCTTTCCCCTGTGTAATTACCTTAACAAGCTCCAGCTGATTTTATTATCAGAATGTTTACTCCCTGATATACAGCTGCCTACCCCCTCGTAAGTGCAGGTCCTAAATGAGCTTTTTTCTCTATTCCCTCACCACAATCCAGATTCTTTTGGGGAGTTACCAGTACAGTAACCATACCAGGAAGTACTTAATTTATTAAGCTACTGCTTTTCTTAATCTCAGTGGAGATATTTACTGATAAACAGCTACCTACGCAGCATGTTCATGTCGTTCCTAAATGAGCTTTTATCTCTCTCCCCTCACCACAAATCAGATTCTTCTGAGGAGTTCCCAGTACATTATCCTTTCCCCTGTGTAATTACCTTAACAAGCTCCAGCTGTTTTTATTCTCAGAAGTTTTACTCCCTGATATACAGCTGCCTACCCCCTTCGTAAGTGCAGGTCCTAAATGAGCTTTTTTCTCTGTTCCCTCACCACAATCCAGATTCTTTTGGGGAGTTACCAGTACAGTAACCATATCAGGAAGTACTTAATTTATTAAGCTACTGCTTTTCTTAATCTCAGTGGAGATATTTACTGATAAACTGCTACGTACGCAGCATGTTCATGTCGTTCCTAAATGATCTTTTATCTCTCTCCCCTCACCAAAAATCAGATTCTTCTGAGGAGTTCCCAGTACATTATCCTTTCCCATGTGTAATTACCTTAACACGCTCCAGCTGTTTTTATTCTCAGAAGGTTTACTCCCTGATATACAGCTGCCTACCCCCTTCGTAAGTGCAGGTCTTAATGAGCTTTTTTCTCTGTTCCCTCACCACAATCGAGATTCTTTTGGGGAGTTACCAGTAAAGTAACCATACCAGGAAGTACATAATTTATTTTTATTTTTTTTTACCAGGAAGTACTGAATTTATTAAGCTACTGCTTTTCTTAATCTCAGTGGAGATATTTACTGATAAACAGCTACCTACGCAGCATGTTCATGTCGTTCCTAAATGAGCTTTTATCTCTCTCCCCTCACCACAAATCAGATTTTTATGAGGAGTTCCCAGTACATTATCCTTTCCCCTGTGTAATTACCTTAACAAGCTCCAGCTGATTTTATTATCAGAATGTTTACTCCCTGATATACAGCTGCCTACCCCCTCGTAAGTGCAGGTCCTAAATGAGCTTTTTTCTCTATTCCCTCACCACAATCCAGATTCTTTTGGGGAGTTACCAGTACAGTAACCATACCAGGAAGTACTTAATTTATTAAGCTACTGCTTTTCTTAATCTCAGTGGAGATATTTACTGATAAACAGCTACCTACGCAGCATGTTCATGTCGTTCCTAAATGAGCTTTTATCTCTCTCCCCTCACCACAAATCAGATTCTTCTGAGGAGTTCCCAGTACATTATCCTTTCCCCTGTGTAATTACCTTAACAAGCTCCAGCTGTTTTTATTCTCAGAAGTTTTACTCCCTGATATACAGCTGCCTACCCCCTTCGTAAGTGCAGGTCCTAAATGAGCTTTTTTCTCTGTTCCCTCACCACAATCCAGATTCTTTTGGGGAGTTACCAGTACAGTAACCATACCAGGAAGTACTTAATTTATTAAGCTACTGCTTTTCTTAATCTCAGTCGAGATATTTACTGATAAACAGCTACCTACGCAGCATGTTCATGTCGTTCCTAAATGAGCTTTTATCTCTCTCCCCTCACCACAAATCAGATTCTTCTGAGGATTTCCCAGTACATTATCCTTTCCCCTGTGTAATTACCTTAACAAGCTCCAGCTGTTTTTATTCTCAGAAGGTTTACTCCCTGATATACAGCTGCCTAACCCCTTCGTAAGTGCAGGTCCTAAATGAGCTTTTTTCTCTGTTCCCTCACCAAAATCCAGATTCTTTTGGGGAGTTACCAATACAGTAACCATATCAGGAAGCACTTAATTTATTAAGCTACTGCTTTTCTTAATCTCAGTGGAGATATTTACTGATAAACAACTACCTACGCAGCATGTTCATGTCGTTCCTAAATGAGCTTTTATCTCTCTCCCCTCACCACAAATCAGATTCTTCTGAGGAGTTCCCAGTACATTATCCTTTCCCCTGTGTAATTACCTTAACAAGCTCCAGCTGTTTTTATTCTCAGAAGGTTTACTCCATGATATACAACTGCCTACCCCCTTCTTAAGTGCAGTTCCTAAATGAGCTTTTTTCTCTGTTCCCTCACCACAATCCAGATTCTTTTGGGGAGTTACCAGTACAGTAACCATACCAGGAAGTACTTAATTTATTAAGCTACTGCTTTTCTTAATCTCAGTGGAGATATTTACTGATAAACAGCTACCTACGCAGCATGTTCATGTCGTTCCTAAATGAGCTTTTATCTCTCTCCCCTCACCACAAATCAGATTCTTCTGAGGAGTTCCCAGTACATTATCCTTTCCCTTGTGTAATTACCTTAACAAGCTCCAGCTGTTTTTATTCTCAGAAGGTTTACTCCCTGATATACAGCTGCCTACCCCGTTCGTAAGTGCAGGTCTTGAATGAGCTTTTTTTTTTCCCCTCACCACAATCTAGATTCTTTTGGGGAGTTACCAGTACAGTAACCATACCAGGAAGTACTTAATTTATTAAGCTACTGCTTTTCTTAATCTCAGTGGAGATATTTACTGATAAACTGCTACCTACGCAGCATGTCCATGTCGTTCCTAAATGAGCTTTTGTCTCTCTCCCCTCACCACAAATCAGATTCTTCTGCGCAATTCCCAGTACATTATCCTTTCCCCTGTGTAATTACCTTAACAAGCTCCAGCTGTTTTTATTCTCAGAAGGTTTACTCCCTGATATACAGCTGCCTAACCCCTTCCTAAGTGCAGGTCCTAAATGAGCTTTTTTCTCTGTTCCCTCACCACAATCCAGATTCTTTTGGGGAGTTACCAGTACAGTAACCATACCAGGAAGTACTTAATTTATTAAGCTACTGCTTTTCTTAATCTCAGTGGAGATATTTACTGATAAACAGCTACCTATGCAGCCTGTTCATGTCGTTCCTAAATGAGCTTTTAGCTGTCTCCCCTCACCACAAATCAGATTCTTCTGAGGATTTCCCAGTACATTATCCTATCCCTTGTGTAATTACCTTAACAAGCTCCAGCTGTTTTTTTTTCTCAGAAGGTTTACTCCCTGATATACAGCTGCCTACCCCCTTCGTAAGTGCAGGTCCTAAATGAGCTTTTTTCTCTGTTCCCTCACCAAAATCCAGATTCTTTTGGGGAGTTACCAGTACAGTAACCATACCAGGAAGTACTTAATTTATTAAGCTACTGCTTTTCTTAATCTCAGTGGAGATATTTACTGATAAACAGCTACCTACGCAGCATGTTCATGTCGTTCCTAAATGAGCTTTTAGCTGTCTCCCCTCACCACAAATCAGATTCTTCTGAGGATTTCCCAGTACATTATCCTTTCCCTTGTGTAATTACCTTAACAAGCTCCAGCTTTTTTTTTTCTCAGAAGGTTTACTCCCTGATATACAGCTGCCTACCCCCTTCGTAAGTGCAGGTCCTAAATGAGCTTTTTTTCTCTGTTCCCTCACCAAAATCCAGATTCTTTTGGGGAGTTGCCAGTACAGTATCCATACAAGGAAGTACTTAATTTATTACGCTACTGCTTTTCCTAATCTCAGTGGAGATATTTACTGATAAACAGCTACGTATGCAGCATGTTCATGTCGTTCCTAAATGAGCTTTTATCTCTCTCCCCTAACCACAAATCAGAATCTTCTGAGGAGTTCCCAGTACATTATCCTTTCCCCTGTGTAATTACCTTAACAAGCTCCAGCTGTTTTTATTCTCAGAAGGTTTACTCCCTGATATACAGCTGCCTACCCCCTTCGTAAGTGCAGGTCCTAAATGAGCTTTTTTCTCTGTTCCCTCACCACAATCCAGATTCATTTCGGGAGTTACCAGTACAGTAACCATACCAGGAAGTACTTAATTTATTAAGCTACTGCTTTTCTTAATCTCAGTGGAGATATTTACTGATAAACAGCTACCTACGCAGCATGTTCATGTCGTTCCTAAATGAGCTTTTATCTCTCTCCCCTCACCACAATCCAGATTCTTTCGGGGAGTTACCAGTACAGTATTCATACAAGGAAGTACTTAATTTATTAAGCTACTGCTTTTCTAAATCTCAGTGGAGATATTTACTGATAAACAGCTACGTATGCAGCATGTTCATGTCGTTCCTAAATGAGCTTTTATCTCTCTCCCCTCACCACAAATCAGATTCTTCTGAGGAGTTCCCAGTACATTATCCTTTCTCCTGTGTAATTACCTTAACAAGCTCCAGCTGTTTTTATTCTCAGAAGCGATACTCCCTGATATACAGCTGCCTACACCCTTCGTAATTGCATGTCCTAAATGAGCTTTTTTCTCTGTTCCCTCACCACAATCCAGATTCTTTTGGGGAGTTACCAGTACAGTAACCATACCAGGAAGTACTTAATTTATTACGCTACTGCTTTTCTTAATCTCATTGGAGATATTTACTGATAAACAGGTACCTACACAGCATGTTCATGTCGTTCCTAAATGAGCTTTTATCTCTCTCCCCTAACCACAAATCAGAATCTTCTGAGGAGTTCCCAGTACATTATCCTTTCCCCTGTGTAATTACCTTAACAAGCTCCAGCTGTTTTTATTCTCAGAAGGTTTACTCCCTGATATACAGCTGCCTACCCCCTTCGTAAGTGCAGGTCCTAAATGGGCTTTTTTCTCTGTTCCCTCATAACAATCCAGATTCATTTCGAGAGTTACCAGTACAGTAACCATACCAGGAAGTACTTAATTTATTAAGCTACTGCTTTTCTTAATCTCAGTGGAGATATTTACTGATAAACAGCTACCTACGCAGCATGTTCATGTCGTTCCTAAATGAGCTTTTATCTCTCTCCCCTCACCACAATCCAGATTCTTTTGGGTAGTTACCAGTACAGTATCCATACAAGGAAGTAATTAATTTATTAAGCTACTACTTTTCTTAATCTCAGTGGAGATATTTACTGATAAACAGCTACCTACTCAGCATGTTCATGTCGTTCCTAAATGAGCTTTTATCTCTCTCCCCTCACCACAATCCAGATTCTTTTGGGGAGTTACCAGTACATTATCCATACAAGGAAGTACTTAATTTATTAAG